>NC_006685.1:1886200-1993700 GCF_000091045.1 Cryptococcus deneoformans JEC21
GTTTGAAGCAGAGCCATACGGCTGCTCAGAGGGAATTGAAAGCAAGACAGGCTGAGCTAATGGAAAAAGAGAGAGAAATGGAAAGAATGCGGTCCGGCGTAACTCAGATGGAGAGCGAGAGAAGAAAAGTGGAGAGTGAGCTGTCTAGGCTGAAGGAGCAGTACGACGAGACAGAAAGGAAGCTGCAGGGCACTATTCAATCCAGAGATGTAAGTTCATTGGCATTATACAAGATTATGCGCTGATAGTCACTTCATAGAACCTCGAGAACCAGCTCCAAAATTTGCAAGAAGATTACAACGGTCTTGAAGACGCGGTCCTCGAAATTGAGGCCGACAAAGCCAACTGGGCCAAGTCCCTCAATAGTGTTACTCGCCAACTGCAAGAAGAGTCTGCCAAACGTCAGAAGTTTGAGCAAGAATTATACGACAGCCAAGTCGAGGTTGCTGAACATCGGAACGTTGCTCTTCAAGCCGAACGGGATCTCGCCAAGGCTGCTTCTGATATTAGGGTGCGCGACAAGGAGATTGAGTATCTCCGAAGTCGAGAGAACAAAACGGTTGTTGAGCATTACCATGTAATGGAAGCTGCCAAAAAGTTCACAGATCAGCAACTTGCGGAGCAGATCAGTGAGAACACTCGACTCAACAAGCTTCTCAAATCGCTCGAAACTCACCGAAACCGACTCAATGCCGATCTCGAAGATCTTGCTAGACAATATGATCAACTGAAAGCTAGCAAGACCAAAGACGCTCGATCGGCCAGAGCATCGCTTGGGCCAGAGGAAAAAGATGTGGCCATGGCTCTTGAGGATGAGCGTAAGACCAGGAGGGTGCTGGAGTCGAGGCTAGCAGCCATGGAGAAGGATGTGCAGGAGCAGCGAAAGCAGCTGTCTGCGGCATCATTGAGTGCCACTACGTATAGCTCAATGGAGTCCAAATACGCTCGTCTAGAGAACGAATTTTTCAATCTCGAAGACCAGCACAACCAAGTTGTGGAGGAGAACGAAAAACTCAAGAGCGAGCTGGCTGACTTCCAGAGACTTCTCCTCAAATCCACCCCTCCAAACGGCGACGGCATCCTAAGGGAAGACCTGCTGCGAGGCTTGCAACTCCGCCATGATGCTCTTGGCAGAGACATGTCCGATCAGCTGAAGAAACTTAGAGACGCTGCGCCGCTCACACCCTCAAAGCGTGTAATATAATAGAGTGACCCCTTTTCCGGCCTTAAACTCCTCAAAAAATGTCGCATCAGTTAATATGGAGGACTAAGGTCACAGTTGGGTGGCTGCAGTAGAGGACGAGACCGAGTTGAGGATTATAGGCGGCGAAGCAGTCGATTACCTTCCCTCTCTTACTTTTTTAATATCGTATGATGCGTGTTTGTATGAAGATGTTGTGTTCTGTTTGTTGGGTATCTTCCTACTATTCTCTTTTGTTTTCCTACATATAATAGAAGTAACATACAACAATGATGGGAAAAGTAGGAATTATGATCCTTTGCCAGATAGGCACACTGATTATGGGCGATAAACCGAGATAAATCCGTCGAAACAGGGACATATTGCGCACGATTCAGGGTCTGAGCGGCTTTTAAGGTACAAAGGGCGCGGGCGGGAGTAGCCAGGGTCAGGGAGCAAATGTGGCATATGCCTTTTTTAAATGGACCCTCCAATGAGAACTTCATCATCCATGATTCTTTTCGTTCCGTCTTCCTCCTCTACCATATATAAATAATTTCAAGCCGCTTCCGTCTGGCCTTTTCGACAGTCTGTCTTGTAACGTAAAATAGAGATCAGTTCGCAGCACAGAACACCATGGCTGATGACAAACATGACTCCGACCGGAGGTCTTTGTCTATGGTCCACAATGGCAGCTCTGAAACAGTCGACGATGATGCTCTTCTCGCCCAGCTTGGGTGAGTTGTTTAGGGGACGATATATGGGGAGGTGGTGGAAAAATCTGGCAAGGATGAGCACTTACATTTGATGTCTGCAGATACAAATCCGAGTTCATTCGGGAGTTCGGCAACCTTGAGACCTTCAGTTTTGCTATGAGGTCAGTACCCATTGCCCAGCACAGTTGCGATTGTGCCCGAGCTGACAGAGTTGCAATATAGTATCATGGGGTATGTCGCATCATATGGGTCGGGAAGATTGCGTGACTGATATCTCTGAAGTATGACGGCTTCCATCGCCACGACTTTCACCACGCCCTTGTCATTAGGAGGTGTAGCAAGTGTCGTGTGAGTAGGAAAATCCAATGAAGAATATTTTTAGAGGCATATGCTAAAATGGATATCAAAAGATGGTGTTGGCTTATCGGTTCCATCAGTGAGCATCTGATGCTCTTAGGGTTCTAACCTCCTTTGGCTGATAATCACGTGTGTAGTGAACATCAGTTTGGGTGCTTCTATCGCCGAAATTGTCTCTGCATACCCCACTGCCGGCGGCTTGTATACCGTACGTTTTTGCTCGCGTAGAGGTTAAAAATTATAGCTGATGCCTCTTATTAGGCTTCTGCTCAATTAGTTCCTCGACGTTACCGAGCCATGTGAGTGGATCTGGATGCACGCGCATAATCGACATGTAGAAAGCTGATTGCCGTTCATAGTGTCGGTTGGGTCACTGGTTACCTCAATACTTTGGGTCAGATCGCGGGTGTAGCGTCTACTGAATGGGGTCTTTCTGGAGTAAGCCGCAGCTCCCGAGTCAGTCAATCAAGGACTTGCTGACGTAGCTCTTAGATGATCCTTGCTGCCGTCGTCGTCTGCCGAGATGACTACACTATTGAAAACTGGCACCAATTTGTGCTTTTCGTTGGGCTTTTGGTGATCCATGGTTTATTGAAGTGAGCTTTGGTTTAGGCTTGTCGGTGCTTGTGGCTAACCAGCTCATAGCTCTTTACCGACGGCCGCTCTTGCCCGTTTGACCCGAGGTTTCGTCTTCATCAACATTGGAGTGGGTTGATGTCGGTTTTATGGCGAAGTTTATGTTGACGCCATTATAGGCTGCGTTCATTATTATCATCACTCTCCTTGCTTGCACCCCCCGAGCGGAAATGCACCCTGGAAGCTACATTTTCACAGAGGTCGTAAACAACTCTGGATGGCCGAACAGTGGTTTGGCGTTCATGATGGGTTTGCTGTCCGTCCAGTGGACAATGACTGATTACGATGCCGGTAGGTTCAAATGCGGGTGAATCTGTATGACAAGGCTAACCATCCTCTTCAGCTGCGCACATCAGTGAAGAAGTCCACCGAGCCGCCATTGCAGCTCCTGTCGCTATCTTCGTTGCCGTCATCAACACTGGTGTAAGTTTCGCAGAATGCCATATACCTGAACGCACAGCTAATTTCAAAAATGTAGGCCATCGGATGGATCCTTAACATTGTCCTCTGTGTCTGCGCTGGCGATGTTACTGAGCTTCCCGGTCCTACTGGTAACGCCTTCCTCGCTATAATGTACCTTCGAATGGGCAAGGCCGGCTCCATGGTTCTCTGGTCATTCGTCTGTCTCATTGCTGCCTTCACTGTCCAAACTGCCCTTCACGCCAACGCACGAACTGTCTTTGCCTTCGCTCGAGACGGTGCCCTGCCTGACCGCGGATTTTTTGGCAAGATTTGGAAGAGGACTCAGACTCCCATTAACGCCGTTTGGTTCGTCATCGTCGTCAGTATGCTCATGGGTGTTTTGTCTTTTGCGAGCTTGACCGCCGTACAGGCTGTCTTCAGTATGGTATGTGCATTCAATCTTGAATGGAATTGCGAAAACTAATAATCGGGCAGTGTGCGGTTGCCCTGGACTTGTCTTACATCATCCCCATAATTTGCCGAAGGATATTCGATGTGAGTCCTCTTACTTGCCATCTGCAACGACTTGCTGATGAGCTTTTCAGGGTCACTCCGAGGTCCGATTCAAGCCTGGACCATTCTACATGGGCAAATGGGGCTACATCGTCAACGTTATCATGGTCGTCTGGACCCTCTTCGAAGTCACCATCTTATGTTTCCCCGAGACTTATCCTCTCACCTGGGACACTTTCAACTACGCTGTACGTTACTTACCTTCGTCGTGTTCTCGCATTGCTAATGAAAATACTCAGGCTCCTATCACTCTGGCCGTCATGGGTCTGTCCCTCGTATGGTACATCATTGCTGGTAGACGATACTACGACGGTCCCCGAAGCAATGTACAGGAAGATACTCAAAAGGAGAAACCCGATGAACCATAAGCGACGTCGTCGACTTTTGGCAGTTCAACGTGCCCCGACGACAAACGCATCCATATGCAGACCCTTGGGGGGAGCGTTCACGTTATGACCTTGAAAGCGCAGTTGTTTAACCAGCGTGCGCATACTTTGCAATATAATGAGCTTTATTGTTGAAAAATTATAGATGTAGACTTAGACATACAGACAGCTTTTCTTGGGTTTTGGTTGAGTTGCATGTTGTCTTATTGTTTTGGGAGAGAGCATCATGTTTCATTATGCTCACTGTTATCAACTCTGTTCGTCTTACTACTGACAGAAGACAGTTGGGCAATAGCTGAGCAAATATATCATCATTTATAACCCTTGGTGTCGGGTAAAGGCAAAAGGAAAGGTGTAAGTGTCCGACATTATCTGTCGACATTAAGCACAGCTTTGACATGACAGGCAAGTTCTCATGTTTGTATGACTACTAAACCCACCACTCACCTACTGAAGAGATGATTAGCAAGACGTTTGAAAGCTAGACGGTCACCGGTGATGGGGAGTGAGCTACGGGAAAAATGAGCACCGCGGCAGGTCATGCTGAACACGTTTTGTTGCCATCCGACTAAAAGCAATCCAGGCTATAACGTCGCACGGCGATGCGTCGATCAAGTACTAGCTCGAGGCTATAACGTCAAGTGCAGAATATGCTGATGTGCCTCTTGGCCTTGATGACGTAGTAAAGGAAGGGTGAAACCCAAGATAGGTCTAGCCAATGGTCGGCTTTGGTTGGCATATTCGTGGAGAAACCGGCCGAGCAGTCGGTGGGCGCACAAGGAGATGTTTCGGTGAAAACGCTATCTGTCAGGTCTTAGCTTTTGATTGCCTCCTGCCTTCTTCATTACCATGCATGACTTCTGACTACAGGATTCCATCGGTACATACTAAGCTTACATTTGCTCAGAACCATGACCGCCGATTACATTCTTCAAGGCTAACAGTTATCAACGTACGGCAGTATTGCCCTCATCAGATAACTCTTTACTTGAGAGCCTTTGCAGTTCTCTGCCTGGCATCCTCAAGATCATGCTTGGTCTTGTCTTTCAGATCCTCGGCCTAGCAATGTGGTGCATCAGCTAATATTGCCAGGTTGTCCGAGAAGCTCACCTTGTGGTCGACCTTCTTCTTGTTGTTAAGGTAATAGAAGTATAGACCGACAGCAGCGACGGCCCCGCCACCTAGCAGTAGCCCATCTAGTAGATGATTCATCGTCAGTTCACTTCACATACATTGAAGGCAGCAGTGATGGATGGGAACTTACTGTTGTTGCTGCTGCTACTAGAAGTGGGGGGAGGCCCTGCAGGAGGAACGGTCGAAGCGTATCGTTTCTTGGAATACGCCCATTTTTAGTGCCGAGTCTACTCTGAAAATGGAAGAGCGTACTGTAGTTCGAGGAAGTGAACGGGCAGCAGCGCGGACAAAGACCATCGTACTTGTTGTTTGATTTCTTATAAAGCGCTATGTGAGGGTGAAAAGTCGCTGTTTTGTCGGTGGGAGTGGGAAGAGGCTCTTCAAATGCGGCTGCATCTCGCCCTTTATAAGGGGGTAAGTCTTTTTGTTCACGTGAATAGTTGACCGACGTTGAGGAGAGGAACTGGGGAATGCGTATTAATGACGAAGGATGACATACTCGTGCAGTTAATGATGTGGTCGAAGGAGGAACGTGGACAACAAAAAAATGAACCCGCTGCTGTTGTCACAAGACCGCCGGCCAAAAAGTCGTCATCATATTATTATTGGACATCTTTACTTTCACCCACGGTGTGCTCCCTCCCGCATTGCATCGATAATAATAATAGTAGAAAAAAACAGACATGCAATTTTCTCAAGTAATAATATGGTTATTCCCTGCAACAAGCCACCATTTCCATTATTATTTCATCAGCAATTTTAATAGTAGCAGGCGCTGCTGATAATACACCATTGGGGGGAAAAAACTACTCGCGAGGTAATCTGTATAGCTGTTATGAACTTATCACTCCGCTGGAGTACAATACATCAGAAAACATGCCACATCATGACAAGGGTAATCAAACTAGAACGAGAATCCACTAAGTAATATAAATTTAAAGAAACCATATAGCAAGAGCCAATCGCTGGGCCCATGCACAACACATCACTATCATTACCGCTCTTCATTACTAGTATGGGTAAGTCAAGCAATGGCTTCTCCTCTCATTAAGCCATCCAAAACACCAGGTCCTGCAGATAGCCTCTTTCCCCGCCCATCCTCCCCATCTTCATTAATCGTTTCATCCTTCCTCTTCGTCCCCGCTCCTCCAGAAGTCACATTAGTCGACTCCCCCCCGAACGGGATCGCAGACATACTTCTCACATGGCCGGGCGCATGCCTGTCCCTTTCCACGCCTGCACTCTGGAAGAACACTGGTGGCCCACGGCGAATGACGCTGGCGGGGTTCGTAACCGACGCTGCAGAACCTGCGCTACCTGGTCGCGAGGTCCCCTTTTGGGGTATCACGCTGGCAGATACGGATCGCATGGTGGCTGATGATCCTGTTGAGCTCCCTGGCGCGCGCAGTGATGGGAAAGAAGATTGGTTGCTAGTGAAGCGATCTGCGATAGGTGTAGGAGTGGCGAACAGTCTAGCGCGCTCTTCTACTGTTCCTGCAGGGTAATGCACCTCTTCGACAGGCTCCATACTCGCAGGTGATGAAGCTGATGCGATAGGGACAGCAGGAGCGGCCGAAGCTACAGAGACGTAAGTAGGCACATAGGTGTCATGTTTTTTAGCTCCCTCGCGTGTGGGAGTAGTGCCTGGTGATTGGGCTTTGGACTTGGCTTCGAAATCAGGTAAGGGAGACGTGGGCGAAACGGCCACATCGACGCGAGGGGGTGCGCTATCCGGGATACTAGCCAAAGTGTCCACACTCTTCTGTCGTGGAAGCGAAACGTGCGAGCTGGTAAAGAGTTTCGTGATGCTAGGCCTGGAAGGCAATTTTGGAGGCTTTCGCTTCGTAGACTCATCCTGTACTGCAAAAGTATCGTCTGTCTTGTGGGAGTATGGACTATCGATAGTTGAGAATGTGCTGGATTTGGAAGAAGGGGGTACCATAGGTGGGATATCGACATCGCTGAAACTGATCAAATCGCGTGCTGTATCTATGGTAGATGGAGGCGGTGGGTCTTTGAAGAGAGTTTCACGGCGCTCGATTAGCTCGCTGATGACAACGCCGGGGATGTTGAGAGACGGGCCAAGAGACAGCGTGAGCGCCTTAAGAGTCATTCGGTTGGTAGCAGCGTGCTTGGGGATGAGATCGAGGAGGTGTACTGCGGGCAAAGCAGTCAGTTTGCATGTCTGTCTGTGCGAAAGCCATAAATAAGGAAAAAGAGAAACATACTGATTTCTGCCAGCAAGAACCAATGCGCTTGCGGTAACTGGCGTAATAACCCATCGAACTCTTCGTCGCCTACATTGCCAACCACCGTTGATCGTTTGGCCGCTTCATCCTTCCTTCCTACAGCCTTCTCAAACTTTGGCGCGAGCGCATGGGTCAACAGCGGTGACGGCACTGAGAGATATAACGTTAGTATTGAATATCACACAACGAACCAAGCCAAAAGCTTACATTCTCGCAGGTATGGCTTGAATAAACCAGCAACGGCATGAGGGTCAAGATCTCGCGGATGACACTCAGTCAAATCGATATCTGCCCCCGAATCAAATTGCCGTTTCAGCGCTGCGATGTGACTGCTTTGTCCGCTGATCCTAAAGATTCCTTCCTCCTTTGGGCCCCAGATATGCACTACGTCATATATCAGTTCTGGGTATTAAAAACAGTCCTGTGGCTATTACCCACAATAATCACATGCCCGGATGACAACAGCAGGTAAACACTTTCTCCTGTTCATTTCCCACTCGCTTTGTCCAGGTATCTCAAACCCAGCGTCAACGACGCCCCATTCCTTACCTGCGTCCACAATCTCTCTTCCGAAAACCTTGCCTACATCTCCTTCTGCTGGTCGCTTGATCATTTCCCCCCTAAACACGGGACCTCCCTGAATTTCTTGATTATCTGAGGATCTCCTATCTCTCCTTCCTCCTAATGGTGAAATCCGCGACGGTTCTCTTCGAGATGAAGACGATGCCAAAGAGCTCATCCCACTGATACTCATACTATTTGTCATTCCCTTTGATCTCAACCCCGCCCAGCCTTTTTGGACAGCAGACCCAGCGTGTCCGAATACCCGTGAAGCAGACGAAGGTAGTCTGTACTGTGATGTGCCCGTTGCCTGAGATGCAAGACTTTGAGTTGACTCTGATCTAGAGAAACCACTATTCGACTGGGCAGCTGCAGTCCACGCGGCAATACGACCCTTGATATTGTTCCCGGTAGTATCTCTCGGAGGAAGAGGAGGTGGGTTGCCTGCTGAAGAAGCGACGAATGCGTACGATGACCTGTCTGGCGGTGCTATGCTACCTGCGCGGTCAGTCTCCTTGCCATGGGGACGCAAATCCGCGATAGAAGCAGATTCGGTAATGCGACTTTTGCTTTTGCTTTTACGAGGTGGTAATATAGGTGGCAAAGGCTTTATGGTTGAGCCTAGAGAATCGCCGTAGTTTGATATTGGGCTTTTTGTTTTGGCACGGAGACCGGCACCGACAGCACTACGTTTGAGCCATGAAGGTTTGGACTTTGTAGGAGGTTTAGAAGGGAGGAGACTGGGAGGTGATAGGGGTTGTGATTCGGGTCCGGGCACGGGTGACGATCTGGCTACTTCTGCGTACGATGCTACAGAAGCTGGGCGAAGGGAGCTACGCTGAGCCATAAGGACGGCGGACTGACCCTTTTCCCTGTGTATAGTCAATATATGAGCATGGTCGCTATAAAGATGTACTCACGAACAGTCCCCAGCATCTGGTTGCTCAATTTTGCTCAATTTCAACGACGCACCAGACACTGTTCGTCCATACGCTTGTCGTTTCGGTAACTCTGGGACCTGTTTTATACTCGTACTGGAAGACGGAGCTATCATCGGACCCAGAGAGGACATACTTGCCGGACGTCCCACTGACCCTGTCGCACTCGCAGTACTCGGTGAAGGTTGAGACTTTGCGTACTCGGACAAGTTGACGGTGATCGTTTGAGGCAGCGCCATACTCGAACTAACTCTTTTCCCGGATGCCACGCCACCAGTCTGTTGCATATCCTCCTTTTCGCGCACTTCGCTCCCTGGGCGACTTCCCTTGTCCTTCTTTGAACCAGAATGTACGCTTGAGCGATTTGAGCGCCAGCGAGGTTCGTTTGCGGATATCTCGCTGAGTGGTCTTGAGAGGGGAGGGCGTTCTGGTAGTTCTTTGTGAGAGGGGTCGTGGGGAATGACGGGGAAATGAGTGGTGAGGTCAGGCGTGGACATGATATAACGAGATTAAAGAAAATCGGTATGAAAGGAGAACAGGGTGTGCGGGATCCGGCAGGCGTGGGTGTGGTGCACGGGAAAGTCGCTTTGGATCGTTGGTGTATATCCTTCGAATATATATGTATGCAGGTCACAGTACGGCTGCTGGTCGTCAGCACTCCCATCTCATATCTGCCATGCTGCTTCCCGTCGCTACTGCCGCCTTTCCCACCGTCGCTGTCGTCGTCGTCGTCGTCACTTACCTCGGTGTTATCCCGAGCGCTTCGCGTCTTCACGCTCCTTTCTTCTTCTGCAATTGCTCAATCTGCTATTCCACGAAAGGAGACCTTTGAATAGGCATTCGTTCCTGTTAGATATATGTATGTGCTACCGTATTCTATACAGACGGACCATGCGAAACACTCTTTAAAGATGCGATGCCAGTAATTTATACTGGTATCTAAATTGTCATCCTAGCTGCGTCGGGTCAGGGTTGTAACGTTGCCCTTTCCGCTAAAAATACGTCCAATTAACAAATATAAACAAGACGCCAAACTCTATCTTGCTATCTCCGTTTCTCATTGCATTGCTTTAAATTCCCTCAACAACAACACCATGCATCTTGTATATGTAATACCGACTCTGCAAGTACAACGTTAACCACTCTTACTGCTCTGCACCCGCGCCTTTCAGCGCTACAGGCTTTTTGGGCACCACAGGTGCATGCTTTTTGCTTTTCGGAGATGTCGAAACATCCGCCTTGTCCGTCATCGCCGGGCCCGATCCCGCACTTTGCTCGGCATCCGCGCTTGTTAAAGTTGCCTGCGGATTACTCGTCCTCGTATCGTCATTCGTCTTCTTATCATTTCCATTCAATGATGCCACCATTGCTGCTACAGAACCTGAGGACGTCTTGGTCAATGGTTTGGGTGGGATAGGTCTCGTACGTGTACGTGTCCCAGCATACACACTCGCACCCGCGGCTCCAGTCAAGACATTTTTTGCTTTCACAACATCGGGAGTCACCGGTGACATCAACCCCTTGGGAGGAGATCCGTTGATGTCTAATGATTTACGTGGTATAGGAGGTGCTTCCCGCCGAGTCGGGGCTTTTTGTTCATTGTCAATTTTGATACTATTTTTGGATGGAGAGATCTTGGGGGCAACAGGGATTGCGCGAGGTGGTAAAGAAGGCGCAAGACGCGCTCCGGCGGAAACATTAATGTCAGAGGTAGAAGGCTGAGGAATGATAACAAAATCGCCGGTAGAACTCGGTGTCACAGGGGAAGGGGCTCCAGGATACGCAGAAGTGACTGATGAGGCCAAACCTGTTCCATTCGCAGAAGCATGCGACGTCGACCTCGAACGCGAAGCCGGGGGTAATGATGGGGGGGCTTGGAGCCTTGTCGACGGCTTTGAAGGTGAGTGCAGGAGAGTCTGAGATGGTCTGGAAGGAAGATTTGGACGAGGAGGTAGTGGTGGAGTGGATCTTTCTTTAAGAGATAGACTGGATGACGATCTACTTGGGGCTAGAGCTCTGAGAGAACTAGTGGCAGAGGTAGATGGGGGTTGGAGTGTTGAGATAGAGCGAATTCGACCTGCTGCAAGTGTTGGACTGCCCTTCTCACTTGTAGACGCCGATGAGCTCGGCCGAGGCGGATATCTCTGATTTTTCGATGGCGACAAGCCGACTACAACTTGTCATCAATATTCCAGCCATAAACAGAAATTTGAAAATATTTTCGACGTACCTTTCGCCATACCCCTCGCCAAATCTCTTGCTCCACCACCTCCAATCTCCACACCTACTTTTGCTGCGATCTTCTTCTCCGCACCACTCTTTACGAGCCCATGTACCAACTCTTTTGCGATCTCCTCCTTTTTTGCACGATCGATCTCGCGGATGGTCGCCTCAAAGACTGCGTAAACAGGGCGGTGATCGGACGTCATGAGTTCGGCGCGGGTGTACTCATGTAAACGGAGAGCGGAGCCTTTGAACAAGACTCGATCTGATGGGTGATAAGTCAATATCATCAGTGAAAAAGGGGATCAGAACCATACCTGTCCAAGCGGGGATTCTCTGCTTCTCACTCGTATCATAACTGTCCGTTCCATTATCGCTACCCCAGCCGTCAGCTCAATTTCAAACAACCTTCATTCAATACTCACTACTTGTAAGTTGGTCTGATATGTTGCAACCAGCATATCAGCATTTTTTTCATAGGAGAGTCTCTTATGACTTACGGGAACCGGATCGGTCCTTCATCGTACCCCATAAACACCTCTCCAGCGTCCATGGCTTTCAACAATTGATCTGCGCCGAGCAAAGCATCTAAACTGTTGGCCTTTACGAGGTCTCTTACTTCAAGATTAGGGAGCGAAACACGGTAATTCTGCGGAAGACGAGATCAGCATGTGTTACTCTTTTGGCAGGGTGTCCAGCGGTTGTACGGAAGCAGAGAAATTCACGTACAAAATCTGCCGCCCAAATAATGATCCTATGTCCCAAGTGCTCATCAGCCTCCCACCAGCTCACACCACATTACATCGCACAGAAGCGACCGAAAATCCAAGCACTCACTCATGATCTTCAATAACTTTCCCCCTCAAGAACCTTGTACCGCCTACGACCGTCCTCCAATCCGCATTTCTGTCACCTACATTCGAATGTCCTGCTGCCAGATGGCAAGTCACAAAACAAACTGTTGAGTCATACAGGTTTAACCGGATTGCTACACCGCCTTTGTTACCGCTTAAGCCCTGAAGACCGGTCTATTCATTGGCAGTCATTAGTTCTGATGCTCTGCGGTAGGAAGTCGGGAAGTAAGGGACAAGGGCAGGGCGAGGAGTAAGAGTAGAAACAAGATCAAAGCTAACCTTTTTAGTAGCACTTTCAACATTCCGTATATGCGGAACAAGATGCTTTTTCACAACAATGATCAAAGCCGTGCCGACGAGCTGATCACCTCTAAACAGCACATAATCCGAATCTTTCCCTCCTTTCCGCATCGCAAACGTATCCATGATGAATTTTTCCCACATACGTTTCTTAGCGGGGTCGGTTTGTAAGATTTGGCCAGCGGTTAGTTCGACAATTTCTTGAAAGGCAATCATGTAGATATCGGGTCTAGGCGGAGTTAAGGGGTTAGTTTGGGTGTATAGACTGGTCAGTTAAAGAGGGATAGAGCTTACTCGGGGGTATCTTTCAAGGAAGGAACAGGTCAGTCTAATTTTGGAAAAGAAGGCAGTTTCGCGTACCAGGAGGGAAGAGCCATGAATCCAGCGCCTCATTGGGAGCCTTTACATCTTTATTCAGCATAAGTTTCTCTTTTATCGAAGTGGCTTCACCTTTCCATTAAGATTCCACGTTCCAGAGAAGATGGTGACCTTTCTAGTCGACGAATACTCATTCGCCCTACAGAACCCATCACAGATATGTTAGTCAGCTTGATACCTGATGACAGCCTGAAGAGTCGGGGTAAGGGACAACGACTGACCTCGTTGCTAACGCCGCTTGAACAGACTCGCTTATGGGATCAAAAAGAATGACAGGTCTTTGACCCGCCATCATTCCCTAAATACCTCCATCAGCAATTCCTATTTCCACACTTGATTTCACTATGCTCAAACTCACCAAAAGCATATCAATGGCCGCCTGCTTCCCTTTATCTTGAAAATTATTTATATACGCTCTCCCTACACTCTTCGTCGCATCGCTTAACAAACCAGCAAAAGTCTTTTTCCCACTCCTCGTCGCAGAGGTGTTGATAGCGCCCGTGCCGGCGTAGATTTTGGATAAGCGATCACCGTTGTCGGCCCAGAGCTCGCGGTGGGCGGACCAGAGGGTTGGGGAGGAGAGAAGAGGGGAGGACAGGGAGGAGAGGAAGGAGGTGATGGTGAGTGTGGAAAGGACGTCTTGGACGTAATTTGTTCTGTCGAGGCTATCATTCATTGTTAATAGGTTCCTTCGTACCATGTCAAACGAAAAGGATGATGCCAATTATGACAGCGGCTTACCAGTCTAGACAGTTTACCCGGAAAACACCTTGCTGCTCTTCCACTACATCTCCATTATCCATATCCACTACCGTCCACCCAAATCTCTCCCTACTACTCACCACCTCCCTCAGGCTCCTATCCAAATCGTATCTTACTTTATCATGCCCACCCAGCCTCACCGCAGAGTGAAAATCATAGGGGGACAATTCTAACGTCCCACGAGGTGCGGCGTTCATACGTTCTTTTTCTTCTGGGGGTGCTTTGTCAAGAGCACATTTGAGCGATGTAAGATGGGAGGAGTATGCTTGAGATAGCATAGATTCAGCATCTTTCTGGCCCAGAAGGTTGATAGCGTGAATGGAGCTGTATTCTGATAATAGCTCGAGGAAATGTTTGTCGAATGCTGGCTGAGTCGCTTGTGGTGGCTGCAGTCGTCGAGTTAGCATCATCATCACGTTGTAAAAGATGTCCGGCTTACCCTGGTGATCTCAACTCTTTGTTGCAATGTGCCCAACCCTGCATTAGGTTGTTGCCAGAAAAGAGGTACACTTCCTCTCACCTGCACATAGCTCATACACACGCCCTCCAAGGCTAGCAGGACTTCGGTCTCCACAAAGTTGGCTACTTGGCCATCGTCATCGATTCCTCTCGTACGGAATCGTGCTCCAGCTCGCTTCCAGCTGAGCCTGCTGATCATCCCCAGAGCAGAATTGGATGATCTCCCAGTATGGATTGGAAGGGACCCGCAGAATCCCTGGATGATAGGTATGAGCATGGCTTGGTCGTCTAGGTTCTGGCGCATCTCTTCGCCGAGACCTTTTCTAAAGTCGAGGAACGGTTCCAACAGACTCTTGTTCCAGACAAACCTCTCGTCGAAATCCTCCAAAGGGTGACCACCACCGGAACTCGATTGTTGTTCTTTGACCCAGTTGGAAGAGCTTGATAGACGAGATGAAATATCCCATTTGCAGTCTTGAGCAAAAAAGAAGGATCCTGATTCGAGATACTTTTTCATTCCGCTACATGGATGTTGAAGGCCTGCTTGTTGTGCTGCCGACATTTGGGTAGAATTACCTCCAGCAGCGGCATATGTCGCACTGACTTCGTCATATTCATCGTCATAGCCGTAATCAAGAGACCTGGCAGCGTTGGTAAGTTCGGGTTGGTCCCAGAAGGGAGAGGAAAGAGAGTGGAATTCAACAGAGATAATCCGAGAAGGCTGGAGGGAAGAAGATGGGATGAGAGGCGGAAGAGAAATTGAATGAGTCAGAAGGAGTAAGAAGATTTCTGGGATTGGAGATCGTTCTACAAATTGTTCGTTAGTATCGATTGTTTGATTCAGGTCGGAAGAGACCTACCGCTAGGTACGCTGACAACTCCCAATACTCCATCCGCCCTTCCTTTTACCTTGATGAGGTCATTATAGTCTACTTCTTCCAAAGGGAGAAACTCTGCCACTACCACGCCTCTGGACGCCTTGGACTCGGAAGAGGATGGTTGTCGGAACACGAGGGCATGAGAATCTGTAATGAGGAAGAAGGCGCGAGGAGATGGGCGAAGGTATAGAGCGCCCGGCATTCTTGGGCGCGCCTTGTAGGAAGTATACCTGTGGGGGCTGCCGAATTAATAATTGAGACTATAGGAAGGCAGGAAGATGTTATTATCCACTTCGATGTACCCGTACGGCTTTGGAGTGCCGGCGCGCTCCTCGGCCAGTGGCGCAGAAGAAGCCCCCTCGGACTGGCCCATCCCAATGTTGATTTCTTTAGACAGTTACGTAACGGTGGACGTAATGTTTGAACGCGTCGGTGGACGATGGCATCAAACATCGCAGACCGGTCGTTCTCGTCGAGTCTGTCATTAATGGCTTTCCGGTCCCCGTTTCTCCCGTCTCGTTGTGCCCGAATACCTCACCACAAAAAGGGAACATGGACGGTTTAATTACTGGTATTACGTCGTACCCATATCTTGCGTCCCTTAACCAAGCTCAATTGAAAGGTTCGTCTTGAGCTGTCATCCCACCAGTCTCGCATCTCGCTTCTTGCTAAATTTACTTAATCAAAACAGCCGTTACTGCAAGCCCTTCAGTCCCTCTGCAAATCCTTGCCGGACCAGGATCTGGAAAAACCAGGGTCCTCACCTGTCGTGTCGCCTATCTGGTACAGCATCATAAATACTCGCCAAATGAGATCGTCGCGGTTACTTTCACCAACAAATCGGCTAATGAGATGCGAAAGAGGCTGCAGAAGTTACTTGGGGATAAGCAAGCTGATCAATTGGTACTAGGTAAGTTGGAGTTGCTGGAGAAGCTTTGTACTTATACGGATTTAGGTACATTCCACGCGACATGTGTCAAGTACTTGAGAAGGTACGGCAAATTGATTAATCTGTCCAACAACTTTGTAATCGCCGATGCTGAAGACTGGTACGTATACATTTTCCGTCGGATCATTACTATAGATACCATTCTGAATCATAATTAGCAAGAAAATCATGAGTGGTATACTGAAAAGCCGAAAAGCTGCATTAGATGAAGCATCAATGTCTCTGAAAGAAGGAGTCGTCTTATCAGAAATATCCAAAGCTAAAGCAAAAGGGGAGCCGCCGGAGGCTATGGCAATACGCGCCGCGCAAAATAAGAATGCTTTCACAAATACGCTTGCGGTCATCGCAGACCTCTACGAAGAGTACCAACTCGCCCTGACAGAGGCGAATTCGTTGGACTTTGACGACTTGCTGCTGTATGCCCTGCGACTATTCAAAGAAGCGCCTAGAGTGGTAGAGAACATACGGCATATCTTGGTGGACGAGTTCCAAGTGAGTAAATGCTTTAGCCTGTGTTTCTCAACATTCAAGATCACTTTCGCTAACATTACGAAGGATACTAACACAACACAATACGAGCTCTTGAAACGCTTTGCAAAAGCTCATAAAGGCGTGAGCGTCGTTGGAGACCCGGATCAGTCGATCTATGGCTGGCGTTCTGCAGAGATTGAGAACTTGAACAAGATGACGAAGGGTAAGTCCTTCTCTGGTTCTGTGTAGTTGCTCTACTAATCGCCCATAATGCTTAGATTTCCCTGGTGTAGAAGCGATCTATTTGGAAGAAAACTACAGGTCCACCGGATCCATTCTTGATGCTGCCCACGCCATCGTTTCCCAAGGTTAGCTCCTTACTATCCGAGAAAAAATCTATGCAGTGCTCAATATTGCTTTCAGATCGCCAGCGAATACAAAAGAGTCTTTTCACTTCCCACCCCAAAAGCGCTCCTGTTACCCTTAAAGTCTTTAGTACTCCCGTCATCGAAGCGAGCTTCATTTCCACCGAGATCAAGCGCCTCATTGCATATTCTGGTGGTCTACTGAGATACGATGACTTTGCCATTCTCTGTGAGCTCTACAACCCCCGGGACATCTGATACACCAGTTGGCTGATAACGCCTAATGGATAGTACGTTACAATGCCTTGTCTCGGGTGATAGAATCTTCCCTCCAAAAGGATAGTATCCCCAACCGTATTGTTGGAGGGCACAAGTTCTTTGAACGAATGGAAATCAAGGATTTGTTGGCGTATCTTCAGCTGGCCGATAATCCGGGCTTCAACGTGAGTCTCGTGTTCCTCTGACTAAATGGTCATGGGGCTTTGATTTGTTAGATCGATAGCTGAACAGTGATTCTTTTACCCAGCCTGCGTTTGTACGAGTTGTCAATGTCCCCAAACGCTCCATCGGGGACAAGGTAAGCCGCCCAGCTCATCGAGACTTTCCAAGAAAACGTCCGAGGCTGACAACTCATTTTTAGACCCTCACAGATATCCTAAGTACAGCGAAGTCAATGAAGATATCCCCCATGCAGTTATGTGAGCGGGTCACAGATGGCGAAGGCATACCTGCAAACATCAAACCGGGCGTGAAGAAGAGTCTTGCGAACTTTGTCGGTGTGATCAGGAAACTAAGACGAGCAGCGGAAGGTGTAAGTGTTTTCGTCCCTGTCCCGATTCCCTTACCATCAACATCACGTTTCGTTTGCGGATTAGACAACGGATCATTGATGTCTGACGCTCAATGAATTGAACGCAGGGTGCATCTGTGGCCGACCTGATCAAAATGGTCATCGAGAAAGTCAATTATGAAGATTATCTCCGTACTTCGCAGCCGGATTGGGACTCCAGATGGGAAAATGTCAAGGAACTGGTTAGTTCTCCCCCAACCTTCCTTCTTTTCCTACATCATCGTGTTCCCCTATGGCCATGGTTGACTGACCTCGAGAATGGCAATTCACAGATTTCATACAGTGTCACTGTCGCTGAAGAGCAAGCTCGTTTATCTGGATCCGAATATGGGATTGCTCCTGAAGAAAGAGGATTCATGCCGGCCAATTCTGCAGCTGTTGAGGCTATGGTGAACGAGGCATATGAAAGAGGAAAAGGAAAAGAAGTCAAGCAGGATGGAGATACGAGGCGGGTAAAAGAAGAAAAACGGGTACACCCCATGTTTAGGCGCCAGGCAAGCGGGAGTGACAAGGGTAGTCAGGGACTTGATACGTCCTCGGCAGCGAGGAGTCGGAGTAGGAGCGATTCAAGTGCTGTGGATAGCAAAAGAATACCGCGGAAGAAGGGTTCTGTAAAGACGAATGAAAGGCATGATGGGGTGATAGAATTGCTTTCGAGTGATGAGGAAGAAAACGATATCAAGCCAGATGTAAAGTCGAAGAAAGAAGTTGTCGATGGAGTTAAGCAGATCAATGTGGCCGATGCCCCCTCTGATTCGGTGGAATCACTAGCCAACGCACCTGATAAGTGAGTGTTCCGTTCATTACCCATCGCATATGAAACAACATTGCTGATTGTGGTTGGATTCAGTTTGACGCCCCTGGCATACTTCCTTCAAACTTCCATGTTATCGACGGATACTGAATCAGGTCAAGATGATGCTTCTACACCCGTGAGTTTGTACTTTAGAACCTCCATGCAAATAAGAGGGTAATCCTGATGACTGGAATGGCAGAAAGTCACGATCATGACTGTCCATGCTGCAAAAGGTCTCGAATGGCCTGTGGTCTTTATACCTGCTGGTAGGCCTCTTTCCTCCCTTTCATTTCCCAGAGACGAGTGTAGTCTGACTTCTGATTTCCCGGTGTAGTCGAGCAAGGTACCTTCCCTTCTTATCGTTGCACCGAACCTCATGAAATAGCAGAAGAACGACGATTACTCTACGTCGCTATGACTCGAGCGCAAAGTTTCTTGGTGGGTTAGAATTCAAGTAGTCACGATCAACACGACAGACTGGCTGATAGACACTAGACAATGTCGTATTGTCAGTTCAGAATGATGGGCGGGGAAGAGAACAACAAAGAGGCTAGTGAGTTTTTGGGGGATGTTATGCGGCATCAGCCGGTATGTAAATGGATATATTCCCATGATTTGCTCTCAAACTGATGAATGGTTATTCAACGACAGGCTTTATTAGCAACCGACCAGCCTAACGTGGATACGGTCGTGAGGAAGCACATGTCTGCCATGCTATGTCGACCTATGCCTGATGAGGATCTGACGAAAGACATGATCATGAAGCAGTAAGTAATATTTCCTTTCCTTATCGATACTGCCGTCCATGTTTCTGATTTAACACCATTTAGTGTTCGTGCAGCCCCTCCCCTGAGTACTTGGGATCCACCTGAGCGTTCTTCATGGGGAGAGAAGATCAACCGCTTTGCTCGTCGGGATGTCACCAAGGCTGCTCGTGCGACTGAATACTGGGCATCAGACGTTGACGAGTACGCCCTCCCGTCCGATTCATTGTCTGCCTCCACCTCTTCCCCATATACAACTAGCTTTACCTCTGCTCGAATGAACTCCGGCCTTTCCAGACCGCCGGCCGCGTTGCCGATGGCGCCCCAAAAGAAACCTCCTCCGCCATCTGTAAAATCTGCCAACAGACATATACCACCTACAATGCCGTTCACATTTAATACAAAGGAGGAAATAAAGGAGGAAACATCATTAGACTCATTAATGAGTGGGGGTAATAAGAGTTTAGAGATGATGGCGGGGCTAGGTTTGCCCGCTGATCTACCTCCTGATCTTGTCGGGCCCTCCGCTGGCGCGGGCGGTGAATTGGCAGGAAGAGGATCGCTTGAGGTTGCCAGAGGAAAGAAGAGACTGGGGATGGGAAGACCAGCGCCATGGGGAAGCAAAAAGCCTCGAAAATAATTATAATTTATTGCAGTATCACTTGTTGTATTGTAAGACCTTTGTATATGCATGGCATACTCGTCAACCTTCCTTCATACTCTTATATAACTCTAGAAAGTTGCCAACACTGCGGAAAGAAATGACATTAAGTATTATCCCTGAACAAATAATCTATATACCTCTCAGCCTACGGATATTAACGACCAATCCTCTACGTTGCTTCCGTACACGCACCGACTTTCGAGAACTTCTAATTATATTCACATCCGCCCCTTGATAGCTTTGGTAATTTTCCTGGCGTAGATAAGGCCGAAGCCAGTGGCGATCGGTAAAGCCGAAACAAGAAGCCAAAATCCGACAAACAAGAGGATGGGAAGCCAGAAGAGGTAAAGCATTCGATCGCCTGCCATACATTGTCAGCATCATGGACTTTATAGCAACAGAAAGGCAAAGACTTACGCTTGACGTGGTTCACAACATTGTCTGGGGATGCACTATCCGATCTCTTGGCTGACACCATAGTCGCACCACCAAGCCCGGACGCACTGGCTGATTTTCTTCTTCTGCTTTTGCTACCATTCTTCACGCCTTCCTCATCTTCTCTACCCTTCTTTCTTCCTTCACCTTCTGCATCCATATCTAGTTCTGTATCAGCTGCCGGAAGACCAGCATTAGATTTCCTGGCCCGAGGTCCTGAGCGAATGGCGGGAGTAGTCGCACCAGTCTGTACGACGGCATTCAGCGCTGCAGCAGCCATCGCTTGAGTGAACAGCTTGACCTCTTCAGGACTAGCCATCCTGGTGAGGGTTTCCCATGACGGAGTAGGGAATGCAACCCATCCATGACTGGATGAACCATGTTCATGTTCTGAAGCCGTACGAGCAGATTTATCGGAGCCAAAAAGAGAATGACGTGACGGAAGGTGATCCCATACGCCCGACGGTAAGAAGTGAGGGACGTGAGGCAAAGATGCGAGCGCCTTCATCCAAGAATCATGATCATCAGCATGAGCGGGATGCACACCGATCCGAGAGTGGTCGGTAGGCGGCGCATAAGGAGGAGGGTCGTCCATAGTCTCTCCCACATTGGACGGGGCACGAACGACAGAAATAGATGAAAGATGATGCCTTTCTGATCTACCCGACTTGATAGACATCGGCCTTTTGTCCTTTGACTGTCGTGATTTGGATCTGGGACGGGATGGCATAGACGACCGTCGAAACTTGGTCACATCATCTTCTACTTCAGAAGAAGACGAAGGATTGTCGTCGTCGATTGAGCTGGTAAGACTGGCAGCAACAGACCTCGGCGATCCGCCACTTGCCTTCTGACTTCCCCTTTCTCCCATGCCGCCAGCCATAACTGCCGCTACTGCTCCAGTTTCTATCGGTTCCGCAGTCGTTGACCATACAGCAGAAAGCAAGAGCCTCTCCACTTTCGAATGTTCTCCAAATTTGGCCAAATCAAGGGGCATCTCGCCATAATTGGTCGCTCGGTCATACCAAGCTCCAGCTTCAATCAATACTCTCGCACATGTATGTCTTCCACACAGTGCAGCAAAAGCAAGGGGCGTGTAGCCATTAGTGTCTTGCACATCAATTTGAGCACCACCGATAATAAGCCGTCGAACGAGGCGGGAAAAGCCCATGGCGGACGCGATATGTAACAGAGTTTGCTGAGAGGCGTTGGTGTGGTTAATCGCTCCACTGGCGCGTAATGATCCTGGAGCGTGAGAGTCGATGGACGCTAGGAAAGTGATTATAGTAGACTGAAGATCAGAATTGGTGCTATCGTCGGTGGATTTGGAATCGAGAGAAGAGGTTTGAGAATCGGTGTCTTCACCAGTATCCATTACGTTAAGGTTTGCGGCAGCGCTGATATTTAGGTTATCACCTGGGGATTGACCGGAAGGAGAAGCGGAATTGGAGTGGGATCGCTGACTACTTGACGATCGAGCAACTTGATGCGCCAAACGGTATGTTGGATCGGATTGCGAACCTTGGTAATGGCTTTGAATGGCCAAAGCAAGTTTCATCCTGAGTAATCATCAGCACAATGATTCTCTACACACGAACCAGACAACTTACGCATCCTTCTCCATGTCCGTATATGAGAACACCATCTTTCCTGCCACCGACCCAATACCTTGGATAGTTACCTCCACCACACCCGCGAAAGCACTCGGCGGTAACTTGCATTGCATGAACCCACTGCTCACAAATTCTGTCGCTGCTGGACGTTGACCAAACACAACAACCATTCCTGGCTGGAAGGCCTGCCCGGCAATGGCAATGGTAGGCCCACCGGCCATAGGACCTTCGCCTGGAATAACGTGGGTAATGGCCGGTTGCGGTGCTTGTGGAGCAGTAAGGGCTGGGGCAGGTGCAGGAACAAGCGCAGGGAAAGAAGATTGAGGAGGGATAGGTTGTCGCTGCTGTTCTTGAATTTGATGGCGGAGGTCCGAGTTGAGAGGTGAATGGAAAGGCTCGTCAAAAGGCAATCCTGAGAAGTTTGACCCCGTGAGCGGACTACTAAAGCTGCTTGCTACGCGAGATCTTTGGTGATCACCTTGCACACCATTTTCGCCCGTGTAATCCAAATACTTTTCCATATCCTCATCCACGTCCTCCACGACAGTTGTTCCCGGTGGAAGCCCACTCTGACTGAACATCGCGGATGATCGGTCATCCCATCCAGAAAAGACCGATGCCGAACTGACACTCGCTTGATCGTTATCCATACTGCTAACTGAAGCTCTGCTAGACCCAGCGAAAAGATCGTCGAAGCCGCCAGAAATGAGGTTAGCCATTTCAGCATCGGTATCTCGAGCGTGGTACAGCATCGGCCCTTGTCCTTGTCCTGCATTACCATTGGGTCTGTTCAATCCAAGCGACTCCAGTAAGCCAGCTGGAAACCCGCTCTTCATGATATCATCTTGAATACCAGCCATCTGGGTTCTGGGACTTGCAGCAGTGGAGGAGGCTGCAGATGGCGTACCGGAATGAGGGACGCTGTAGCTACTAATGTTGGTAGACGTAGATTGGAATTGGGGGCCACGGAGTTCGTGAGGAGAGACAGTATGGATGTACTGCGACATGTTGAGATCATTAGACATCTGCATTGGCTGATGTGCAGTTTGGGGAGGTGGTGCATGAGAGGGAGTGACGCCATTGGTACCGTTGGAGAAGAAATTTGCAGATGGCAGGCCTGCCATCTGAGCGGCTACATAGCTCACTGGAGAAGGAGCCTGGGATGGTTGTGTAGATTGGATAGGTCGCTCGTAGGGTTTACCGGCTCGAACACTCGGGGTTTGCTTCTGTATCACTGCTCCAGCTTCGCCAAGTGACTGGAAACTCTGCACACTCTCTGCCTCAGAAGGACTAGGAGATTGAGGACGAGAAGATGCCATCAAGGCGACATTGGGACGAGCTTTTCGTCGAGCCACTGCAGGCTGTGGCGGACCTTCAATGGCAATAGGCTTGGGTTTAGCCTTAGTATCAGTTTTGTGATCGTCAGTGATTCGGATCGGCTTTGTCATGGAAGTTGCTAATATCCGCCCATCATACGTCCTCAAAGTAAATTTGATTCTAACCTTATTAGCCAAAGTCATATGTCAAAGAATTGATAGACTTACCTGAAGCCGACCTTTTCACCGTGACATTTCCCATAGCAAACCACTCTGAAAGGCAACCAATTGCAGCTCCCATCCTCAAGCTTGACCTCTGCAGGGGTATTGAACAACACAATATCGTGCCTCCAATCTGCACAATCCGGATCCCATGAAGGTTCCTCCACCATCTGTCCCGCTCTCTTCGGATCATAGTCATCGGGATTCTCGGCAGTAATGAAATCTACTGATGGCGGAACGAGTGATTGCCGTGGGGGTTTAGATGCAGGTGAAGCGGCATCAGAATCAGATGTAGCGGGTTGCGCTCGTTTACGATTCCGGTCCTTGGCTTCTCGTCGACGGGTTTCACGGTTGCGACATCGCTTACAGACATATACACGTTTACCATCCTCGCCAGACATGTAAACTGCCGTCTCAAGATACGCCAACTTGTCTTTGGGAATATGTCCAATAGCTTGCAGCTGCTTTTTGGAGCTATTCTTGGTAGTGGTGCCAGCTTGTAGTCGAAGGCCATGGAAAGTGGAGATGCGCTCAAAAGTCATCAACAAATCGCCATTAGGGCCCTTCGGGATCAGAGGATGTAATGATGGTGGGGGAATCGGTGAATGGAGAGGAGCAAGACGAAGAATGTCGATGATAACTCTGATTGCCGTTTCAACTCTGGATTTATCGGCATATAGAGGGTCTCCCTGGAGAAGGAGTTGATTACGTCTGAAATACACGTACGTTTGTTGGCTAATTTCAACATGGATGTATAGAACACTCACCCGTTACTCCCAGCCATAAGGTCATCCAAAGAGGGATCCACAGTTGATAACCCCTCGACATCATACATCCTTTTAGGGGGCTCAGCCCTCGATCCTCCATAAGCGGAGGCGCCGGTGTTAGCGCTGACGCTTGGAATGCCCGCCGAGTTCATTGCTGACACCCGGTCAGACACCTTTGATGAGCCGGCCATGGGAGTTGAGACAGAGTGAAAAGGTTTCGTATCGAGTAAGGGTTTGATATCTGACCGGGAACTTTGGTACTGTTGAGGTTGTGCAGGTAAAGATGAGCGAGTGATAGGTAACGGTTTTTGAGCATGTGATCTAAAATGTTTGTCAGCAGTGTAACTCAACCTGGTAAAAATACTAACCCGTTGACCTCTCCTAGCAGAGCCTGCATTACACCTGCAGGAGCTTCTATCCCATGTCCATTGCTCCTTGGATCACTGTTCTGACCGCCAACGGCTTCAGGCGAAGACTCAATGGTGGACCGTGCGGAAAATGGTGATGAAAAAACTGAGGGAGAATCTATGGGAAGCATCTTGATATGTGGCGCCGGTAATGAGACTATAACATCTATGTTAATAGTTTACAAGACGCAGATTATCGATGTGTTGAGGTCGATGATTCGTCCCAGACACGGGGTCGAAGAAGGCGAAGACGAGGCGAGGATGCGACTCGCGAGTCGTAACTGTCTGCTCAGCAAAGTGCCTCGTCTGGCTCCTGAGAGTCCACCCTTCGGAGCTTCGTATGTAGTAGAGTGCGTGCCGTATCTCGATGGATGATAATAAAAACCTATCGTTGCTTGACTGTTGGTATGTAAGTGTACGAGTAACGAATGTAAATGTAGTGTCGGCGATGTGATAAGTGAGGCGTCGAGGATTTGGTGGAAAAGATTGAAAAATGTGGAATGCGGGTGGCGGGCTGAAAGATGACGACGACGTGGGCGGGAGTCGCACGCTGGCGACTGCCGGTGCGGGGTCGTAAAAAGGGTGGGCCTCTTGGCGGGATGAGGAGGACCCAAATGATAGGATGGACGAAGACGTGCTCGGAGAGGTATGTATAGAAAGAGGTGGAAAAGAAAAGACGGTGGTGCCTTATGATGTGCGGCGCTAGAAGATCTCCCAAAGAAAAGAGGACCCCTTCCTATGAGTATTCCACTCCTTCTTACTGGCCCGTTCTTCGCAGCCGGGACTGTCATGTATGCATACCGCTTTATTACATCTCCTTTTTAAGTTGCCTCCCCTCCTCACTCACCTGGACTATAGGCCGGGCTGGTGCTAGTGAAGGCAGCGTAACGTATATGTGCATATCGTTCTTAATGAAGCGCAAGAGCGGTCAGTGCCCATTATTGTGCATGTGCACAGGCAGGGTATCCCTATCTTTTCTTGTTTCCCTTTGTTCCTCCATTCTGTTTCACATGAACAGGGTGGGAAGACATCGTATCTTTTGGCCTCATTTATGTGTTTGGCGCAGTCCAGGCCATAATGATATAGGGCCTGTGGGAGCAAGGTGTAGGACCCCGGAGTCGCGCTGCAAGGAACGATGCGGAAGTATATAGCAGTCAGGTGCCTGAGCCATGCAGGATGCCAGGATCCAGAAGGTTTTCAGGTGTTACAGCGTAAAGGTCAGGTTCAACAAGGCTTATTCTTTCGGAGAGCTAGTCCGATCACCCCTAGTAGCTAACCGCCTATCGCCCTACTAATAATAGGCCACATCCACGACTTTGCCGCGATGCCGGCTTTAAACACAGCATACGTAGAACGAGAGCATCCTCAAGCCTGCCAAGAGCAAGTCCTCCATCATGCTGCTTGTTGCTGCTATCTGCTCACAATAATCCGGTAAGGAGTGAGCAGCGAGAGAGGAGAGAACGCGGTGCTGGCTCGCCCACAGTCAGGCAACAAAGAGCATCTTTTCTTCTTCATCCATTATCTTTACTCCACATTTGATATAAGCATGCTGGTGGACATTTATCCTCTTAATTATATATGTGAAGCAACCATCAAATAGATAAGATCAAGTTCTCGATCACCATGTATCCATTACAACGGAGATAACGACGCGCTATTTGCCGGCTGTCAATTGTACGCCGCTCGGAAAGCCGAAATGGTCCGACACATATCCCCATCTCCAACCGCCTCATCCAACAATTTCGACCATTCGTCGAAATAAAGCAAATACTCGTAAAACGCACCACTATCCGATCATTGGTATCAAAGTTCCGAGGAGCTTGTCTCCACTTCTCCCATGCCCTCATTCACGACTTCCAGCTCTCCTCAAATACCCGCGCACTCCACAAAACTTCACCGTCACTCTGTCCAGGACGAAGCGTCAGAATTCGCCGTAGCAACATCTAGTTCGACATATGCCATCGCTGAAGAAGAGTTTGAAAGTGAATCTGAAGAGAGGACGTTGAGAGGGAGGTTGAGGGACATCATGTCAGATAATCAGATGGTGATCAACACGTTTATTGCGGGTACGTTTATGCTGGGGATACAAGAAAAACCGGAGATAAAGCTCATAAACAACTTAGGCGGGCTTGCTGGAGCTGCTAGCAGAACGGTTGTTAGTCCTCTGGAAAGACTGAAGATTATTCTGTGCGCCTGATCTTATTGCCTTGCGTATGTATTTTCGCTGACTTCTTACTAGCCAAGTACAGGCATCTGGTAGCAAATCTGGTGTTGGGCAAGCGTACGCTGGAGTTTGGGAGTCCTTGGGACGGATGTGGAAGGACGAGGGCTGGAGAGGGTTCATGAGGGGTAACGGCATCAACGTTGTCCGAGTGAGTTTTGTTTCTGCGTTCCAACTGTCACGTCATTCCCTAGACAGTAAACTGATCGAGTGACCGATGTCAGATATTACCATACTCGGCTTTACAATTCACAGTGAGCTAGCCCTGGCATGAATTGGCATGGGATGATGGCTCACCCAGCATTTAAGTCGTATGGAGCATTCAAGGGTGTCTTATCGACATGGTCTGGCCAAGAGGCGCTCTCAACACCGTTGCGCTTGACAGCAGGTGCAGGTGCAGGTGTCGTTGCTGTTGGTGCGTTGCGCTGTCATACTAGACTTGACTCGACTTGTCAAAACCTGGGGTATAGACTAGACACTGACCGTTGCCTGTAGTTGCCACATATCCTCTAGATCTCGTTCGAGCTCGGTTATCCATCGCAACGGCGAACATGGCAGTTCGTCAGCCTGGAGCAGCGTTCACAAATGAAGACGCAAGATTAGGTATAGTCGGTATGACCAAGAAAGTGTATAAGGCCGAGGGGGGGTTAAGAGGCCTGTAGTAAGTCCTCACTCGCCATTGGTATCTTTGAGAGTAATAATAACTGTTGCGCACGAACAGTCGAGGTTGTTGGGCCACAGCTTTAGGAGTGGCGCCTTACGTGTCGCTGAACTGTGAGTCTTGAAATAATTTTACAGCACATGGTTACAAACTAATACTTTCCCAGTTTTCTTCTATGAATCCGGTAAGCTCACTACTACCCGCCTTTCCTCCTTTTTTTTCCCACACTAACTATTCTTCCCAGTCAAAACCCACGTCCTTCCTGATCCGCCTTCCCCCCCATTATCAGAAACGGACCTCGCTCTCCGTAAACTCTTCTGCGGCGCCGTCTCTGGCGCCTCTTCCCTCATCTTCACCCACCCCTTTGACGTGTTGAGAAGAAAGCTGCAGGTGGCCGGCTTGTCTACCCTCACTCCGCATTATGATGGAGCAATCGATGCTATGAGGCAGATAATAAGGAATGAAGGTTTTTGGAAGGGGATGTAGTAAGTCCATTAGACATCTTTATGATTGTCAAGGAGGATAGTTGATGTGCGCTTGTCTAGTCGTGGATTGACACCTAATTTGATCAAAGTGACACCATCGATCGCAGTTTCGTTTTACGTCTTTGAGCTTGTTCGGGATTCTTTAGAAGCTTTATAACTTTGGGAAAAACAAAAAGGTGGTACTTTTTTACTTTCGATCTAGCATATTTTCATCGTTTATTTTGCATATGCATACTGCATGAATTTCCATTGTTTCATCTAGTTTATATTCCTTCCTTGGACAAGATCTTAGGCATGAGCTAACCTTCGTACTCGGGCACCGGATCGTGCACGCTCGGCCCACGGATATCCGCGACGGAAGCAAAAAGGTAACGATTGACCGCGATAAAAGAAAAATTATAATACGTAGAGTACTACGTTCTCCTTCAACAAAAGATCGTCATTCCCTGTATAAGTAGCCATTCAGTCTAATATAGAACATAGAACATAGCCCACCAATGACTATTCGAATCCTTACCCTCTGTGGATTCACCCAAAACTCCCACATCTACTCCAAACAAGTACGTGTTTTACCTATTCCTTGGGATTGCTTTTGTCGTTGCTTGATTACTAATTGGAAGCTTTAGATTGGCGCTGTGCGCAAAGCTGTCAAGAATGCCGAATTCGGTTCGTACCGGTCCATCTCACAAATGTCGTTGGCCTTGACTGCAGGATATTGAAGCTCTTCCCTTGCAGTCTTCGTCGATCCCCCCATCGTCGTACAGAAAGCTGATCTCCCATGGATCACCCCGGCCAATCTTGATCAATTTGGCTCCAGTGCCAGCATGGATGCCGAGACCCAGACAGCTGAGACGACGCCTAGAGCATGGTGGCTGAACTCTGACGAATGGAAGACTTTCAGACGTGAGTTTGAGTAACATTGTTGTACTCCAGTGCAAGGGCTTATTGTGTTTTGTAGGGTTTGATGAAACTGTTGCTTATCTTCACGATTATATCGTGAAGAATGGGCCTTTCGATGTGAGCGCACGCCTTAATATATGGATCAATAGATCATGCTGATATTGTTATAGGGTGTCATGGGTTTCTCGCAGGGCGCAGGTATGGCGGCTCTTTTGGCCGCCATGGTGGGTTTTCCTGCTCCTCGAAGACGTGCGTCTACTGACGTGGTTGTTCGTAGGTGGAGAAGCCTGGTATTCATCCCAATTTTCCGGCTGAGCCTCCTATTCCTAAGTTCAAGTGTGAGCTCTACTCCCGATCGCTCTTCTTAGGGTTTAAATGGAAGCACCTGATCCAAATCCGCTGACTATCAAATCATGGATAAGTTGCTATCTTCGTTGGCGGTTTCCTTCCGGGATATCGGCCCAAGATCGAATCCCACGACTTCACCAACTACTTCCCCTTACCGTCTAGTCTCGTTACCCTCCATATCTCCGGCAGAAACGATACCCTCATCACACCCGAAAGAAGTGAGATATTAATGAAGCACTGTGAAAATGCGAGATTTGAACTTCACGATGGTGGTCACTACACACCTTCCAAAGCGTCATGGAGGCATTTCTTGAAGTTAGTCTCTATCGTGTGACCCGACCATGCCCACAATTACTGATAAACAACAGCGCCTACATTAATTCTTTCGCTCCAGGTGGTAGCAACGGCGACCTGCCATCCGTCGACTCTTACGGTCCGAACGGGCCTAATGCTCCACCTACAGGCAAGGGTGGCAAGTCTGGAACCAACACCCCCAAATCCAAGAGCGGAGCAAATACGCCAAAGGTTGACCCCGAGACTGAAGAACCTCAGACCGAGTCCAAGTCGGTCGCGGCACTATCATCATGATTTAATTTGAGGACCTCGAGTTACTACTCGGCTGTCCATATTTTGTATGCATGTACATCACCAACACTTCTTTCTCATACGGCTGATGGCCCAGAATGATCATTAGTGTGTCTCCCAATCTTTTGATTGCCCTTAAAAACTGTGCTAGCGAAAGAACGAAGCGGACGATCAGCCAGCAATGTGGATCATATCAGATATGTGGCAAGTGATTAATTCCTTAATCCCAACTTCTTGTAATCAACGAAGGGAGGCAGAAGCATGCGTATCGCTGCGCCCCAAGTAAGATTTATTGTCATCTGCTTGATCTCAGCAGCGGCATAGTCAGTGATCAAGTTTGGCTCCAGGAGGCAGACGCTACCCATCAACCTTGTAATTTCGGTCATTCAACCCCCCACAGCTCCTTTCATCTTCACCAGTTCGTGCTTTCTGGTCTGGCCAAGGTTCACAAGCTATTTTGTTTCTGTCCGTCAACAAAATGACTAATCACGCTCGTAAGCAACGAATGCATCACGGACACGCATGGACGTGTTCACACACACGCCCAAGCTGATTCATTAGCATTATCAATAGTAGGATCAATTGTCGGGGTGCGTCGGTACCGGAAAAATTGCTAGATGGGGAAGATTGTACCTTTGGGAAGTTGAAATTGTAAATAGAGCGAGGGCAAGGGTCAAAACTTCATCTCGTCACTTATGGGAAGTTGAAAGGGCTTCTACCAACACTATTCTGTACTTAGTGAGCTGTATTTACATCCTCCTACAATGTAACCCAAGCCTGATAAGGGGGACTAAACACGTTTCTTTGTAGCGTAAATCCCAAAATTTTCAGCTCTTCCATTTATTCTCATCTACTTCAAAGTCTTACTCGCAACGATGCCGGTGATTCGATCTCCGCAGCTGGGTTGCCGTCGGTGGCACCACCAATGCTTTTTGATTCCTTAGACGTAAGAGTCTGGCCGGACATTAATAACTACTGCGGCCTTGCTTAGAATATCCCGAGTCCGAGGATTCAGGATCATAGTCAATTTCTCGAAGCAACTTGAAGTGTATGGTATGATGGTAAAGGCAAAATCGGTTTTGTACCTATTTGATAAGCCGCAAGAAGAATAAGGGATCAAAAATCAAACAAAAGGGAACTTCCATCTTATCTAGTTTCATCTTCCGCCTGTGTTGCTTTCTTTGACGTCTCATTACGAGACGCTCTTCTTCCATCAGTGCCTGCAGGCTGATAAGGCACTATTATTGTACAGCTTTGTCCCTCGCCATTTCTTGTACTTTCTGGGGTAAATCGCCCATGTGATCATCTCTCAGCACTTGCTTTGATTCAAGCTTGATCTATTCGGTTTCGAAACAGGCCATGGACCGTGCCCTTGATCGGACCTTGCTAATAAGTCCTTTCCCTACTTTACCTTCTTTTGATCAGAGCTCTTGCCCTTGGCCTGCCGTCCGGATCTTGCATAAGCAACTTACATGCCGGTCCTGTCCTTTTTTCATCTTCGCGGCATTATTATTGTTTCAACCCCAGCTTTCCGAGCTAATTTTCTATCCACACAGCTCTAAATAAGTGTGCGTCCATCGAGCCGCAGCTCCCCACGTCGACAACTGTCCATCGCGGAGGAATCCTTTGCCCATGGCATACGTTGTGCCGACCACTTCCAAACTTTCTTATCATTATGCCAAGTTTACGACCGGTCTATTCCGATGATACTGCAATTGCCGCAATGATGGAAAAAGAGGCTGCTTTTTTGTCATCGACACCCCTGGAAAGATATATAAGTGAAGAATCTTGGAAGTGCAAAATTCTTTAGCTCATAATCGCTTCTTATCCATAGCTCATTCGCTGCAAACCAGCTGGTTTGCCTTTCACGCTCACACAATCTAAAACCATGCTTCGCGTTCTCTGCTTCTGCGGTTTTACAGGGAACAAGTATATCTTTGCCCAGGAAGTGAGCCTTGTATTTCTCCTTCTTACCACACGGCCAATAGCCAACTCCGTTACAAACAGCTTTCACGTCTTCGAGCCTTATGTGCCGACAGTGTCGAATTTGGTGTGTATTTCCTGCCTTTCCAAGAAAACATTTTATTTCTTGTTCTTTCCTTTTTTGCCCTCGTCCAATTACTAACCTGATTATTAATACCTTTGGTAGTAATCCTCGAACCGCCCATGATCGTTCATCCCGTCGATTTCCCTCTTGAGTTCCAAGCTGCAAGGGAGTCAACAGGATGGACGATTGAGAGAACTGTAGAGACGACACCCAGGGCGTGGTTTGACGGTGGTGCAGATTGGCACGGTGATAGAGGTAGGCATCGGTTAACAGGAAGCCGATCTCTAAGATCATATGTTAATGCAGAGCAGGTTTCACCGACAGCGTGGCGTACGTTCACAAGTTCCTCACTGAAAATGAACCTTTTGATGTGGGTATCGACTCTAGATGTTGGTTGTTCAGGGCTCTCCGTTGCTGATGGAAGCTGAAAGGGCTTCTTGGCATTCTCTTCGGGAGCAACATTGGCTTTTGTAGTTGTGGCCCTTCTAGTAAATCTATTATTCTTCTATCAGAAGGATATTAATAAGATTTACCATGCCAACAGATGAAGGGCGCTCAACATTCAGACCGCTACTTCCCTTTCCACCCAAGACTCCAAAAACCCAGGTGTACGCTCATTTTTTCCGCCTTATGTTGAGAAGCCACGTTAATGTCATCCGTACAGTCTTCATCAACACATCTGGCTTCTTCATAGGCGGCCACTCGACGCCTCATCCTTCTTACGCCCCTCTCTTCCCGCTGCCAGCTTCGTTCCCGACCCTGCACGTTATCGGCAAGAATGATACTATTGTCCCGCATGTTGAGACCGAGTTTATGACGAAGATGTGCTTGAATAAGAGGGTCGAGTGGCACATGGGCGGTGAGTTGCAAAATGCGCAAGATCTCAGAGGCTGCACACTAATTGGCGGCCCTTGTAGACCATTTTGTGCCCATGAAAGCCTCCTGGAGAGGTTTCTTCAAGTGGGTTCCCGTTAGCGCCTGTAAAACATGTGACATGGCTAATATTTTTCTAGGGATTACATCGAATCGTTCCTCCCTGGTGGCGCCGACGGGGAGGGCATACCTCATCCTAACGAATTCTCGCCTTCTGTCATCTCCCAGCTCCGATCAGTGAGGATCCAGTCTCAACTCGATAGTGGCTTTATGCTTCCCTCCGTCGCCCACGTCTCGGCAGAAAAGGGGCTCAACCAAAATTCCCGAGTCAGGTTAGTGATCGCCCCCTTGCAGGTCAAGACCGTGGGTGTCCCCGTGTATGTTCTGAATCAGGGAGTTGTGTAGAGCGCGGTTGTGGCGTTTGCCAGTCCTCATGGCCGTTTTGTAAAAGTGCCCTGTTCTCTTTCTTGGGTTCCAAGTGTATCGCATTTAACGATTAGATGACAACCATGAATGACCTCTGGAGCGCTCCACAATGTTCACAAGCCATAGGAGACAGCGTTGTCGCTTTTGACCATCATAGAAATTGCTCGCTGGTGCATTCGCCAGTTCCCAACACCATGTGCGAGTCTAGTACTGTGAGGGTCTACCCTGCTGTCTGAGAATTGAGCGTGATTTGATTTGTACAGTGTATCAAAATACTTGCCGGATGCTACTGATAAAATAAAATAATTTTATCTTTCACACATTGGTAATCAGAGATGAGAACGAGCGCGACTGGCGAGAGAAGACAAAGGTTTATAGTGATGCAGAGGAAGAGGGACAAGTAGATCTCTTATGTGCGGGCGTTGGAGATGATATTGCGAGCACGGCATGGACTGCGTGAGCGGGGAGTAGTAATGTTTGAACAGAAAAACGGTTTGTTTTTCGTGGTTTTCGTATGTTTTTCAGTCGGTGTCCTGATCGCAGTAGGTGCGTACAAGCCAACTTCAGACTGCTATCCATTTCTTCTCCCTTTTATTATGTTTGCTCGATCTGCGTGACCAAGCTTCGTACGACATATGGCCCAAGAAAAAGTGTGTGCGCTTAGCTGTGACTATCGGCACTTTCGCTGTAGTAGCAATAATGGCGTGATGGGGACAGGATGATTGTTCAGCAGCTGCATGCATTCTTATCAATAACTCTCAGATGATGGAAATAATGCATCTTCCTGCGTTTTTTTTCAGCATGGGGACAACGAGCGAGAAGAGTAAAGAACTGGATGTTGCTACCTACGTATATTCCGAAACTGACTCGAAATAGAAGAAGGAATAAGACGGTTTGCGATTGGTGGTTGTTTGTCGAATAGAGTTGCTGCACGCCACGTGAAAGTCAGGATTGGCCGTGGTATCATATCATCGCTCTCCCTGTTCGCGCCGGGTCCCGATAACGCTACGCTTACGCTTTCCCGGCCCTCATTCCGTCAGCCGTCAACAACATTGATTCACCCTCTTCATTCCTTCCTTCCATCCTCAACGGTATAGTGAACCGCCTCTCCCTATCCGCAACTCGCCGCCGCCGCCTTTGCCACTCGGCTGCCATCACGGCCGATCTAATCACCTCCCCCATCACGTCACGCCGCACTGCCACGCCCCATCACATCTCATCTCCGTCGTCTTCCATCTTCCACATTCTTTCTCCGTCCTTCCTGTTCCCATAAACCGTCTTCGGCCTTGCACTCGCCACCACTCCGGGGGAGTAACCGTATCTTTATCGTCGATTTTTGGGTGCCGCTCAATACACAGGGCACATTGCCAGGACAGACCAGACTACAGAGCACAAAGGACCCTTTGTCTCCATAACTGCTAGGTCTCTGGAGAGTCCCAAGACTTGCGTGCTGGATTCCACTATAACAAACAGCCAGCAACTCGTATATCTGCTGTTCTCTGCTTCTTTCAGAGCTAGATAGAAGCAAGGACACGCGTCGTCAATTTCGGCTTCATCACGCTTACACCCGAGCCCGTATAAATCCCGATCCTCATACTTCACTCCAACAACCCACCGCACAGCGCAATAATGTCCGTTCCACTCCCTTCTCCCTCTCCTCTCGCCTCTGCTCAGGACGGACCTACCGGGAGCACAGGCGACAATTCCAACACGTCTGCTTCTGCAAAGCCCATCCCCCGCTCACGGCCCACTCCTATTGCCACCGCCGGCTCGCCTGAAAAGGCCAGCGGTACCCCTGCCTCATACAAGTATCGTCCTGGCGCAGCGACTTCTATTGGCAAGTCGTTCAACAATGACAACTGGCGCGATCGATCGCCCGCACCCAGTTCCGCCATGCCCGCTACTGTAAGTGGAAAGGGGTCTGAGCGAACAGTGGGATTCGAGAAGCGGGATGTTAGCTCTTTGAAGGGCAACGGAGGCAGCGCGTTGAGTAGGGAGAGAGAAAAGGAGGAAAACAAGGAAAGGGAAAATGAGAAGGACAAGGAGGGCAAGGAGAAATGTAAGTGATGGCTGAGCTATTGCGCGCAATGCATACGCTGAATAACAATGTAGCTGCCTTGAGCCATGTCCCTTGTCGATTCTTCAAGGCTGGTGCTTGTACCGCTGGAGAAAGTTGTCCATTCTCTCACGCTGCGCCGGACTGTGGGTTTTGGATTCTTGCCTCGTACATTGAAATCTGTTTCTGATCCACGTTTGTAGCCGCAAAGCGGGAGGTATGTCAGTGGTTCTTGAAGGGCAATTGCAAGTTTGGCCACAAGTGTTAGTATTTCCAATCAGTCACAAGCTATATAGTTGACAATGAATCGACAGGTGCTCTTGCTCACGTTCGACCTGGAGAGCCGATGTCGATGGATCGAAAAAACAAGAAAGCGGCGCAGCTCGAAGCCCGAGAACGAAGTGGTGAAGTCACTACCAACGGGACCAGGAAGGCTACCCCCACTGCTATCCCCAGCGCCTCTGAAGAATCTGGCGCCAGTCCCGTCCCTATCCGATCGGCACTTTCCTCCTCAATCCAATCGAATTCTACTCGTATTGGATCTTCCCCTATGCGAGAGCCTTTTGGTCCTCCCTCTGGGGCTTTGCCGAACAGCCCTCCTGCTGGATTTGCTCACTCTTATACAAGGGGCCATCCAGCCTTTGCTTCTTCGCCCAACCGTCCTTCTCCTCTTTCTGCAAGCTTTGGTGCCGTAGGCAGTGGACTTGCTTCCGGCAGCGTTCCTGGACCCTTGTCCCTTAAGCCGGGCTCAAACGTCCTCTCCTCTCTTCGCCCGCCGGTCACCGCTGCTCCCACATTCTCCTCTTCATTCTCTCATTCATCATTGGCTATCGAGCGTCCTTCCAACGCTGTCGCCACACCTCTTTCCGCGTCTTTTGCTGGGGAAGCTCCTCCATTGCACCGCTCCATTTGGGCTCGTTCCGACCAACCTGCTGAACCTCTGTCTCCTCGTCGACCGATCCCCCGGACCATCAAGCCCGAAGCCGTTTTTGAAGACGATGATGACCACGGAGAAGAGTTTCTGCCTTCCTCTCTGTCAGACCTTCTCACCCCGCAAGAACGGGCCCGCCGTATGTCTCGCCGAGACAGCCAAGACTCTTCATACTCTCCTTCCCTCGCTGCATTTGCTGCTCAAGCTCCTGTATGGGGAGGCGAGCGTCTTGCACAGAGTGCAGGCCCTACCATGGGACAAAAGGGATTCTTGCAGTCTCTCTGGTCTGCCGATGGTGAAGATGTACGCAAATTCCAACCTACTCAAGTCTCCAGCGCCCAGCCGCAAAAGCAAGACTTTGCCTTTGGCCCCGCTACCGCCCAAGCTTCCGGTCCTCGCACTTCGTTGCTCACCCAACAACGATCTCCCGACTCTGCCTCCCCGACGAGCCCCATCCGATTATCTTCCTTCAGTCCCCCGGCCGCTGGTCCAGGCGAGCCATTCTTGATTCGTAACCTCGGCGATCCCGGATCCCCTTCCGCCCGCGCACTGATTGAACATGCTCCCGGCCAATCTTTACCTGGCGGTCTGGCTAATGCCTTGTCGAGGCTACACCTCCACGGACCCCGACCAACGAGCTCCTTGACGGTGGTCAATCCCGGAGGAGGCGGGAGGGTGGGTGGGGGACTTGGTGCAGAGTGGAGGTTGGCTGAGCATGAGGCGGAGGGGAGTGAAGATGGGGATGGGGGAGCGACCCCGCCTAATGGTGCGGGGGTGTCGCATTCCAAGAGGGAAGAACATGATGAGGGGTTGTTTGCGATGGACGGGTAAAATGGTAGAGCGGAGCAGAATAGAATGGGGTTCTATCGCATTTTCTTCTTTTTCTTTTCGCATTTCAGTCAAGTATCAAAAAAGAGCAATGGATTTAATAAAAGTTGCTTGTCAAAATGAGGAGGTAGGATTTTGAAGGGGGGGAGGAGGAAGGCGAAGGAGAAGAACAAAAATAATGCAATTGCAGTCAAAAGGGTGGAGGGAGTTGTAACAAAAGAGATAGAAAGAAGTACAGGATATACATGGGTATGGTTTCAGTCTGAAGTCGTCTTGTGCTGTAAAATCTATACTAAAGTGAAAAGATGCAACCAAATTTCGTTCTTTCTTTTCTTTTCGTTTCGTGGCCAAAATTGTGAAGTACTCTAGACAACTTCACTCTCCTTTGAATTCCCTTCAAGATTCCCCATCAATCATCGCCGCAACTCGTAGACAATTCCGTTCGTCTTTCTTATCAAGCCGCTCAATACGGACACATCAAAAACCGCTTCGTAACGGAACAAAACTTTTACACTTTTACACTTTCAATCTCAATATTCGCCCATCTTGGCACTAATCACACCAAGTTCCACATTCGGCAAATCCCTCTCCTCCCCTGCCTCCATCCCTTCCGTCTCCCAAAGTTCCTCCCCCTTCCCCTGGGTGGGCATGGCAATCATCACTCCTAGGAGCATCTCCTCCCCCGGTGGCGGGATCGTCCAGTTCGGTTCGGCTTTAGGTATCTCTTCGGTTCCTACCGCTCCTTCCCCTTGTGTCCCGTTCACACCCCTGCCGCGGTTGCCACGGATAGAGTGATAAGTGGTATTTGGGGGTATAGGCCTAGGTCGGGTGGAGATGAAGAGGGCGCGAAAGTATGAAGGGATTTCGAATTGAGGGATGGCGAGGAGTTCGGGAGGAGGTGCTGGGGCAGGTGGGGTGAGGTGGACAAGGGTCAGTGGCTGCCGATTATCAAGCAAGGAAGAGTCAGCGGGAGTGATCTTTACCTTCCTCTTCTTCATAAGATAAGAGATGGGATGGACTTACGTCGATATCGTCCCATTCGTCCCCACTCCAGCTCCCATCCTTACCCTTTTTTTCCAGCAAACTATCTTCCTCTTCGTCTTTCTCCCACCCACTTTCTATATCTCGATACATCTCCCCCTCCCACATACTCGGCATAGCACCCACATGTTTCACTTCCTTCCCCAGTCTACCTCCCCTGCGAGCCCCAGCATAAGGGTCTGGGCGGAAAATCCCAAGCGCCGCAGCGGCATGAGCAGGAAGAGGTTGACCGGTGCGGACAGATTCTTGCATGGCGCGTGAGAGGCGGCGGCGCATGTAGTAGGCTCGAAAGACGAGAGCGGCGGAGATACCGGCTAGGACGATGATGGTGATGAGCAATGCAATGAGGTAGATTGTCGTTGAGCTATATTCATAGGATGGGGTCCGAATCATCCGATTTTCAGACACGTTTTCAGCACGATGGTGTTACAAATAACGAAAGTAGCCAGTCGGAGACAGCAGCGGCAGTTAACACAAGGGATAAAACAAGGGAAACACATGCTTTAGCTTCATTCCATCGTCGTCTCGCTGTTTGCTCGGATGCTGATCCACTCACCCACCACCAGGAGTAACGTATGGCCCGACTATGGTACTGCCGCTCGAAGTCGCTGAACTTGTGCTAGAGCTCGAGCTTGAAGAAGAGCTGTACTCATCGCTGAGTTTGCCGGTATCACGACGTAAGATGTTTACGTCTGTGCCTTGTAGTGGGATGACTGTCATCGTTTGTCGCCCTTCTTTGGTGTCTTGCGTCTTTGCCTCGTCCTATTTGGTAGATGGGTACTGAAGATTGCCGGGCGGAGGGTTGAAATGACAATGAGAGAATGAATGATTGGTGATTGATGTACGTAGAGTCGAGCAAATGGATCGACAACCTACGCCGACCTCTTTTTTTCAACAGCGGTCTGAATAGCGCTTGATTTGGATGAACACTAGTCGGATGGATCTGTAATCTTGCCCGGACCGAGATAACCGACTAACACTTGCGATGAAGTATGTCAAAATAATAGCGTTGCGGATCTCGTTAATTATTAGCCATGGGCTGTTTTTGTGCCGAATAGACGTTTCTCTTCTTATGGTGAAACGATACCCAACGCACCCATGTCCCAAAGTCCCGAGTTCTAAGAGTGATCCACTTATTCCATCTTCCTTTTCTTGGACTCTTGGCCCATCCAAACCTTGGAACGTCCACGTAGAGAATCTATCACCCTTTTTTTTCGGCCTACGGCCTACGGCTTAATTCAGAGTGGGCTGCGGCCGAGAGGCGGATATGTCCGAGCCACAGTATATATAATTAATTAAGCTATTTAAATTGAGAAGAAAGAGAGCATGCCGAATGCTGTGCCTGAGCCGTTTGCTGTGTCTTTCTCCGCTGAACTGGAAGAGTACGTAATAGACACCTTATGCGCGCCTGGGCGCTCTTCGGGGGCCGCCGAAATACGAGGAACGAATGGAACGAATAATGGAAGAAGGATGTCGCGTCGCCTCGGCCGGCTGTGTGCAACCGATATCGAAGAGGGCTGATTTCGAAAAGTGGACAGAAGAACAGTATCGGAGAGGTTCAATACCAGCCATTATCTATTTGCATAGCAACAACACGCGCTAGAGAACCACTTTAGAACAAGAACAAAAGGAAATAATGGCTTCTGTCAAGATTTTCAGTTTGGCTGTCAAGGTGGGTTTTTTCCTTCGGTTGCCGTCCGCCGAGACAGTCTGGGCATTCTTGTGCTTGTCGTCAGTCGTTACGTGACCAAATGGGTTTAGTTGAAAGGTATGGGAGGGCCCTGTGCTTATATATAACTTGACCTTAGACACTGGCAAAACCTATAGCCAACACTATTAAAGCTCAAGCTACGCAGTAAGCCACTTTGCTTCATTCGTCTAATGTGCTCGTCGCTTCAACATTGCACGAATCGGCTGGATAATCAAAAGTGCTGACTTGGTTGTTTTCAACGATAGACATGAAACTTTCCGTAACATATGCATTGGCCTTGCACAGAGGATGCATAGGACAGAAGCGAGGATGAGAATGGGGTTACTGAACCAGGAAGCGGGTAATATCAAGCCTTTGAACGATACCAGGTCCGTTTCTCTACCCTCAACCACTTATCACATCCATGCGGCGAGCTAACCATTGTTTATGCGTTTATTATACATCGGTGTGTGACAACGACAACAGAGCGATTCAGAACGGCGCTACAACATTAGCAGAAACTTTTCTCTTCTTCGTCGGTGCAAGTCTGATAGTAGGCGAATCTGTTCGGTCGGCGCGGAAAGATACAAGACGGCGAGATCAGGTGCAAGACCGGTTAGAAACGCTAGAAGAGGAGGTGAAGCGTCTAAGTGAACAGCTGGAGAAGGACAATCAGAATGGGGTGAAAGGGATAGATGAGATTCGGGAACGGTAGGTCTTGGAGAGTTTTTGAGATCCTTGCGATTGGATTACAGTCGGGTCGTTGCGGGAAGCAGCAAGGAGCAGGAGCTGATGATGAATGTAGGAGTGAGAGAATGGAGCAAGTGTTGAGCACGATTGTCAACAATGGATTAAAAGCGGGGTGGACAGCGTTAGGGCATAAAGAGGGAGAAGGTCCAGTGCGAGAAGGACAGGTGTTGAAGATCTTGGCAGAGTCTGGGGGTCAACTGCCAGAAGTAAGCGCAGAGTAAAGACAAAAGGCGTGGGTCTGGCTTTGGCGCTTGCTGCTTGTGGAGGATGAAAGAGTCATAGATCTCGATCAGGAAGGAGAATACGTAGAGGTTCAGAACTACAGTATTATAATTGCATATGGCAAATGGCAGAATCAGCATAGCACGTTGTGTTGCAAAAAATGTATGAATGAAAGGGACGTGGTAGGTGTGCAATCGATGATAAGCACAGTCGGTCAAGACGTCCACTGGCCACAGGAGCGATCATAGTTTGTACATAATTAGTAGATGAACCTGGATTCTGACGCCCAATCGATTGAGAAGTGGGCACTGACGGCAGCAGCGGATTCCGGACTTGGACGGTTTCCAGGGTAGTGTGATTTTTATGCACGCCACTGACGTATCGCCGTTGACCACTTTGTAATTGCCGTGAAAGACGCGAGCCTAAAGGACCATCTTTGGGCCTTTGAGGGAGATAGGCGCGGCAATTCCAGCAAAGAGAGCGCTTGGGAAAGGGACGTTTACAGCCAACGCAGTGTCAAAGTGCGGGCAAGGATTCCCCTGTCGACTGCACAGAGCCGTTATTGCGAACAGTCAGCCGTCTCACTCTGCATTTTCCATCCACATCCTTTTAAACACACTCACTTATACTTTTCATCCGTATACCAACCGGTAAGCATCCATCATCCATTTTCTTTGCGATTCCTCTTTTAGAAACAGTCTATAAGCTCACACGCTTCCTCAATCCCATCCTTTTCCAACCCTGCTTTTTACGGCACTTTCACAACCACCCGAATAAATTCAACATCCTCCATTAGGTCTCAACAGTATAGACCATGGCCGATTTTGTCAAGCTCTCCATCTTTGGAACCGTATGTTTTTTTTTATTGCTCTTTCTCTTTTCCCACCACCGTCGTGATCTGCTCTTCCAGCCAACCTACGAACACGCGGCTTTTGTTTTTCCGTTGTTCCACTCGGCCATGTCATGTTGATTCTGTCGATACACCGGATGGAAGAGGTCTTCAAAGACAAGACCACGACGCTGATGGATGAGCTTTCTCCATGGATAGGTTTTTGAGGTTACCACGCGTTATGTCGACCTCCAACCTGTCGGTATGGGCGCTTTCGGTCTCGTCTGGTGAGTCACGTTTTCTCAGGCCACCATCCTCTTTTTGGTTCTTCAACCAAGCATCTGTTCGACCTGCATGTCAATGTACACATGTGAACTGACAAAACTTTCCTGTTGATGCAGTTCCGCCAAGGATCAGCTCTCTGGAACTTCTGTGGCTATCAAGAAGATTATGAAGCCGTTTTCAACCCCGGTTCTTTCCAAGAGGACTTACCGAGAGCTCAAGCTTCTCAAACACTTGAGACATGAGAACATTATCTCTCTTAGTGACATTTTCATCTCTCCCCTCGAAGATATGTGAGTTTTGTTTAATCGATGCATACCAAAGAACGGGAGCCCGCTGACATTATCAACTAGTTACTTTGTCACCGAGCTGCTCGGTACCGACCTTCATCGACTCCTTACCTCTCGCCCTCTTGAGAAGCAATTCATCCAATACTTCCTTTACCAAATCCTCCGTGGCCTCAAGTATGTCCACTCTGCCGGTGTAGTCCATCGAGACTTGAAGCCTTCAAACATTCTCGTCAACGAGAACTGTGACTTAAAAATTTGCGATTTTGGCCTTGCGAGGATCCAAGACCCTCAGATGACTGGTTATGTTTCTACGAGGTACTATCGAGCACCCGAGATCATGTTGACATGGCAAAAGTATGATGTCGCGGGTGAGTCAAAAAGTTTTATTTTGGGTCTTCATTGACAGCCATGCTGACCACGCAAGATCAGTCGACATTTGGAGTACCGGCTGTATCTTTGCGGAGATGCTGGAGGGCAAGCCATTATTCCCCGGAAAGGACCACGTGAACCAATTCTCAATCATCACCGAATTGCTCGGTACCCCGCCGGACGATGTCATTCAAACTATCGCCTCTGAAAACACTCTCCGCTTCGTCCAGAGTCTGCCCAAGCGCGAAAAGGTCCCATTTTCCACCAAGTTCCCCAATGCCGACCCTGTTTCTCTTGATTTGTTAGAGAAGATGCTCGTGTTTGACCCTCGTACCCGTATATCCGCCGCGGAAGGTCTTGCGCACGAGTACCTTGCACCTTACCATGATCCTACCGATGAGCCTGTTGCCGCAGAGGTGTTTGATTGGAGTTTTAACGATGCCGATTTGCCGGTGGATACTTGGAAGGTGATGATGTACAGCGAAATTCTTGGCAAGTCCTTTTGTTTTCTTTTTGCAATTCATTCTCTGTTTATACTAACGTTTTGACTTTTTTTTTTTCCCATTCAGACTTCCACAACCTCGGGGACATTTCCCAGAACGAAGCAGAGGGACCCGTTACAGGCGAAGTCCCCGCTGCTCCTGCCAGCTAAAAATAATCCTTCTTCTTCTTTTTTAAACGAAAGAAAGAGAACGTTGGCATATACTTGAACTTATGAATGATGTGTTGTATTCAGGAGCCTGGCCTGGGGTTTGGAAGTCGGGAATTAAAAGCTGGAAATTGGAAGTATGTGTTGCGCCAAGAAAGACGAGTGGGAGGTTTGGGTGGAGGCTGGAGGCTGGGGATGGTGGATGGCGGATGGCGGAGCGTTGCAAAGCAGAGTTGTGAAGAAGTGCGGAAGGCTCGTGGCTGGGATTCGGAGGGAATGTAGAAATTGGTTTGTGAGAGAGGGATAGAGTGGGACAGATAGAAATGAATGGGAGGAAAAAAAGTCGTGTTTTTTTTTTCTTTTCTTCGATCGAGAGCGTTTTTTTTATACAGTTGAAATATTTCAATTATACTTTATTCTTTTACTCTTATTCTAGCTGTCACTTGCAACTCTCCAAATCAGTTTTTTATCATCCAAAGGAAACAAAACACAATTTGGAACTCGGAAATCGGACATTGAAAGATTGGAAGACAGAAGACTTAAGGGTGGAGATTAAGAAATGAGTGTGGGAGTGAATGGGATGGAATGTATCTGAAATGTCAAGAACAGGACCCGAACCAATCACCAGATGTGTTCTATGGGACTGAAATTGAGTCGTGCATAGATGTATAATGTTGGAAGATGCCTAGATGGCCTCTTTGGATGCAAATAGAAAATCTAAAATCCCCATCCCCCATTCTGCTTCTCCGCCCGGCCCACGCCCTACCGCATCTCAATCCCCATCTCCTCCACCACCCTCTTCTGCACCTCTTGCTGCAACACATTCACTTCCTCGTTTGATAACGACCTGTCCATGTGCCTGTAGTTGAGTCGGTAGCATCGGGATTGGCGGTTGGTTTTCGGGTGGGTGAATTCGTCGATCTGGGCGGGGGGAGTCAGTTATGGCGAGGGAGAGAGAGAGAGACGGGACGTACAAGGGAGACGGTCTCGACGAGATCGCCTGCGACTTCTCGGACGATTTCAAAATAATCATTCTCGTGGAACACTCTTCCCTTCCCCCCGGCTGCGCTCACTCCTGCTGCAGCACTGCCGCTACCTGTTTTAGTTTCGCCCTCGCTCCCGGCGACTCCGACGGACCCCACGGGCAGCCAAAAGCTCATGTCTTTATAGCATTCGGGGTAGCGACTGTACGGTACAAACGTCGTGATCTGGTCCTGTGAAAACTGCGAGTGGAAGCGCTGGTCGGTTGTCCAGAACAGACGGATATCAGGGATGGAGAAGAGGACCATGGACAGCCGTTCGAGGCCGAGTCCGAATGCCCAGCCTGCCTTGTCGGGCACGCCGGCTTCGTCCAGTGTCTTCTGCATGACGACGCCGCACCCCAGCAGTTCGAGCCATTCGCCCTCCCACCAGACTTCGACTTCGTAGCTCGGCGAGGTGAACGGGAAATACGCCTCGATCCAGCGGACGCGGAGGGGTTCCTTTGGCGCTCCTCCGCCCTGCCTTTGGGCGGCCACGTGGCCGAAAAGACGGAAGATGAGGCCGTTGAGCGAGTGCTTGAGGTGTTTCGTGATTTCGGCCGCGTGGACGGGGTCGTGGGTGGGTTGGTACGGGTTGGAGGGCGAGATCCGGGTGGTGTCCTCGATGAGGATCGGGCACGCTGCGAGGGACGCCTCGAGCTGGGCGTTGAGCGCGGGCAGCGTATGGAGCTCGGAGACCGGCCAGACGTGCGTGCCCTCCATCTGGTGGAAGACGGGGTAGTGCGAGCCGTCGATCTCGTCCCGCCTGTACACGTCTGCGCTGAGCAGCCACCTGTCGAGGCCGCGGCGGTAGCTCTCGACCTCGTGGGCGCTGGTGTGGGTGCGCAGCATGTAGTCTTTGTTGAGGTAGTAGCTGTCCGACGGGCTGCGGCCCGGGTGGTCGGGGGGGAAGCCGAGCTGGTCAAAGTTCTGCCACACGGACACGGCGGGGGAGGCGGGCGCGAGGGGGGTGTAGTCGGCAAAGTGGCGCTCGATGATCCGGCGGAGGATGGCGATCGGGTGGGCGGGGCGCAGGTGGAGGCTGCGGTCTGTCTTGGCGAGGATGGAGGGGGGCGTGTTCGAGTGCGCGTCACGTGGGAACGCCTGGCCGTTGATCACGTAAGGCGGCGGGGCGGTGGACTGGAGGCGGGTGGCGAGCGTGGCGCGGGCGGCCACAGGCAGCCGGGGCCCGGGGCGGGCGCGGAGGAGCGACACGAGGGCGGCCATGGCGGTTGGGATGAGGGAGACCAGTTGCAGCGGAGATGAGACAGCGTGGTTGGGCAGTCACGTGACGTGTTCAGCGCCGCCTGCGCGGATAGACCAGGCACGAGGCACGCAATGCACCAGCATGTCATAGCAGACGTCTCCAGACAATCCAGACTGTACCAGTACCATACTGCCGTCATGCATCTCGAAGTACTGGAAATGATGGATCCAGGCACACAATCTTATCTCTCGCCCCACCTTACGTCACTCTCGCTCGATCTTTTCCTTTCAGCTCTTTCCCACCACGCCTATCATGTCTCCCCCACTGGACTTGACTCCGGTAGACAAACTCGAGGTCCTCATCCTCGTCGATAACTGTACGTCTACTCCCTGCCTATCCAAATACTTGTACTGACCACGACCTCCCAGTTGTCGAATGGTAAATGCAGTCTAGTCATAGTTTCCTGCGGCCTGTACAAAGTGAAAGCTGACTAAACATGGCAGGTTTTCCACCTTGCCTTCAGAGTTTACCCATGAACTGCCGCAGCATCTCGCCTCGCCCGATGCTCCCAAAGACCCCCTTACAGGTCTACCCATCATGGATTTTGACAACTATTGCTGTGGCGCCCATGGTCTCTCTATCCTCCTCGTACGTGTCTCTCCCTCTCTCTGTGATTCCCTTTCTTTGATCCAAGGATCATTACACACCTCGTTGATATCTGATATCTTGGTTCCTGCGTTTTGGTTCTTCTCTCCTTGCGGGGAAAACCGGTAGAAAACGACCATAGGCGGAAACACCTACTCGGTTCTCCTCGACTCTGGACCGGAACCAAAGACGATTGAGCGGAACGTGGCTGCCATGTCGGTGGACCTCGTGCAGCTTGATGCGCTTGTCCTTTCGCATTGGCATAGAGATCATTCCGGTGGGATTGTAAGAGTTCTCGAGCTGCGCCAGGAGCAGCAGGAGCAGCAGGCGCAGCAGGCGCAACAAGAAGGAATAACCAGAACCAAACTTCAAATCGACCTCCATCCATCCCGCCCCACCCGCAGAGGCATCGCCCGCCCGTCCAACCCCGAACCATTCTGCAACCTCCCCGCTGACCCTACCTTTGAGGAGATCAAAGCCGCCGGTGGAAAAGTCGATTTGCACGATGAGCCTCATGAGATTGTCGTTGGTTCCAAAAGCGGAAACGGGGACCAGGGGAAGACGGGGATCGGGGTGAGCGGAGAGATTAAAAGAGTTGTGGATTACGAAAAGGGGGTGGTGGGAGGGGTGAGGTGGGAGAAGGATGAGAGTACGGGGGAGGAAGGGTGGTTTACCGATACAGTGAGTTCTCCGGTTCTTTTGTTGTGTGTTATCGGGACTTGCTCAAAATGATGGATCTCCCCCCTTTTTTTTTTTTACCAATTTAGATGATTATGGATGAACGGTACGTCGTGGTAGACGTCAAAGGTAAAGGTCTCGTCGTCTTCAGCTCGTACGTCCCATCCACACCATCCTGTTCACCCCTGAACCCTGACAATCTCCAGTTGCTCCCACGCCGGCATATCCAACGTCCTCACCTCCCTCCTTCCCCTCTCCCGCCCCATCCACGCCCTCATCGCCGGCCTCCACCTCGTTCCCACTGCCCACCAGCCCGCACGACAGACGATCGACTTCATCACCCGCAGAGTCCAGCCGAGGCCGCGGTGGGTGGTACCGCTGCATTGTACCGGGCTGGAAGCGAGGGGTTGGTTGAGGGAGAAGTTGGGGGAGGGCTGTGTCTTGGCTGGGGTTGGGGTGAGGGGGGTTTTTGGGGGGGCGGGGGAGATGGAAGAAGAAGAAGAAGGGTTCAAGATTGTAGATTAGATCGGGAAAACACCAAAAACTCCATTTCTTTTTGCACAAGGATATCCTTCTTGCATTGGATTTGGTTTTTGAAGGGAAAAGGCACTGTATAAAAAAATAAAATCTTGGTAATTCTAATTGACAGATTCGTAAATAGGTAAATCGATCCAAAGAAAACAGAACGGGGGGGGGGGGGGTGATCTTCGTTCCCTCTCCCCCTCGCCTTCCTCTTGTCCCAGCTGTTGATTGGAACAATTTTTATCTGGTATATACACCAAAAAAAAGGAAAAAAAAAGAAACACAAGCAATCCAAGATACTTTCAGGAATGTCGCCAAAAAGCCCCAAAGGTTCAGAACCACCTGTTTGGTGCCTTCTTAGGCAGGCAAACCATTGAATCCCACTGTACCCATATTCGCATCAGGGTTATACGAATAACTAATAATGCGTTGAGAAACAAAAACAAAAAGAATGACGAAGAATAAGAAAAAGGGGGCCCATCAGCATCGTTCAATTATAAAATGCAATCACAACACGGCAGCAAAACTCACTTGAAACACTGCTGCTGCAACGCATACTTTGCCCTCCTTTTCAACGGATTCGGATCCCATTCCGGTCCGGGCCGGTTTACTTGCAGATCCAAGACAAGGTCGTATGAGCGGGCATCGTTGACTTTGAAGTGGATGGAGCCGGTGAGACGTTCGGCCTTGTTGACTGCGAGGGGTTCAGGGAGGAGGAGGCGGGCTTGTCTGTGGGTGGGGGAAGAGTCGGGTAAGCGAGCAGAGGGGAAAGAAAAGGTGAGAGGTGGAACAAACGTCAGCGGCAAAGTCGATTTTGTATAGAGGGAAAAGGCGGGCGCTTACTGCCAGTGTGTACGAGGGACTGGTTTTCAACAATGGCGAGACACGTGTTAACGGCTACAGCGCTCAAGGAAAGAAAAAAAAGGAAGCCTACTCACCATTAGGCCCTGTTGAAAGTGTCACCGTGAGCCCGTCGGCTGGTGGAGGCGGGGTGGGACCAGGATTCAGCGGCTGCTCCTGCGTCATCCACTGCCAAGCGCTATTGGGCGCCACGGGGAAATTCCAGTTTACGTCTTCCTCCGTTGGCGCTGGCCTCGGCTGGAAGTCGAGATCGAACCACGAGGCCAGACCGTGTACGAGAGAAGTGCGGGAGACGATAAAGTCAATGGGGATGGTGAATTCGAGAAGATCGTCGTTGGAGCAGGTGTAAAAGTCGAAAGATTTAGGAGGACAAGGGGTGGATATAAGGCTGGTAGGTGGGAACATGCCGATGACGGGTTGGGCTAGTGCGTTTTAAATTAGTTTCAGAAAAAAATCGGTGTGATTGTCAAGGACAAGTTGTCAGATGCTTACCGAATACTTCTTCTCTCGCGGCGTCGTATAATGCAGAAAAGTCGGTTCCTAGAAGCACATCAACACCAAATCAGCCCGCCCATGCTTCGAAAAGGGTGAATCAGGAGAATTTTCTTTCTTACCAAACAGGGTGTTGTTGAAGAATTGCGCCTTTTGATCAGTTTCATTATAAAGACCTTCGTCTGAGAAGGGGCAGAAGAAGATATGTCCAGCTGAGGGTAAGAGCTGACCTCCAGGTTTGAGGAAAAGATCACGCGCGAGGATGAATGATTCGACCTGCCAAAGATGAACAGTCAGTACAAGGTTACACATGAAGCATATCAGAAGCTGGGTTCTCTTGCTACTGCTGTAGACCGACCATTCGTTCGTGCAAAAGCATCACGCCGATAGGTTCCGATACGATAGTATCGACTTTACCAGTCTGTAACACTTGTTCTTGGACTCTTTTATTCTCCACCATACCTCGGACAATCCGTATACGGTCTTTGAGGTGTGGGTTCGTCCGGCCGCTCTTGGCAGCTTTGACCATCTATTGTATAAGCAGCTGTGTCAGCGATCATGTTGTTGCGTGTTTACAAAAAGGGAACGACGAACGATTTCAATCTTTTCAGCCATTGAGGAAGCTTCAAGAGCAATGACTTGATTGGCACCCGCTTGAGCAGACATATAGGACAAGATTCCAGAACCTGTTTTTCCCTAGGCGTTAGCATCCCACACCTTATCATACGAGACTCTCGCGAGGAATCCCATTGCCAAAACTCACCAGCACCGACATCGAGCACCGTCTTTCCAGCAAACGCCACCGCTGCATTACCAAGGATAGCTTTCCTATAAGTTCCTGTACGTGCCACGTCCCCAATCATGTTTGCTCTGTGATGGAACGGAGGTTATTAGTTAGCTGTTTTTTTTTGGCCTTGATAAACGCTCTGATGGAAACTGCAACTTGCTGATTCTGAAGGGATGAGTAAAAGTTGAAATAAAAGTCGTGATCCTTGACTTGGGAGCTTTCACTGACATGGTAATCAGTCGTGTCCATTACAGCAGTCCTAAAATCAGATGAGGCTCACTCATTCGCTTGCTCTTTCGTCTTCTCCTTCGGCATCTCATCAATAGGCTCTTGACCCTCGACCGCTATCTTCTTTTCAGCCTCCTCGTTTGACATGGTGAGTTGATCTATGGTGATGGGATGGTGAAGATAGGTGTCTAAGGAGATGGATTGGGGGGATTGGGAGGTGAATGGGAAATGAAGTCACGCCGAAGGAAAAAAACAAGAGATAAATAAAAGCTCGGAACGTGATGCGGGGCCCCCGACGTATCGCGGCGATGATCACAGCCGGTCGATAGTACGTACGTACTGCGAGTGAATATGGCTAGGCGTATACATCTCCTGTGTGTATCCATCTTCTCTAAATAAAGAGTTCCTTGTATCAAATCAACAGCGCAAGCATGGTAAGCAGGCCAGAGAACAGTAACCTGGGACATTTCTCCCAAGAAAGCCCTCTTGAACAGATCCACATCGCAACCGTAAACGTGTACGCTCGTCATCAGATTGGATACCGGAGTCGCTCTGAACAATTGCACGATCACTGACTTTGTCCTGTACAGGAGAAACGGCCATCAGTGGTCCCCCCCAGCTGATCCCAAAAACGTATTCGCCGAGAAACCGTGGTCAGAACGTAAATCCCGTTTGGTCGATGCGCTTTTATCCACAGGCCCACTCGATATCCTCGGCTGTCAGGTGAGCAGCCATCCCCTCGCGGTAGTTGGTTTACCATTTCAGTGGGAATACTGACTTTGTGCATATACAAAGGAAGTCTTCCATGATCAACTTGAAGACTTGCAGGAACTTTTGGGCGAGACGTACTCGCACGTAGGTTCAGGCCGCGATGACGGCAAGCAAGGCGGGGAGTATAGTCCCATCTTTTTCGATCGTACCAAATTCGAACTGGTAAGGTGGGGTACAATGTGGTTATCCCGCACACCCAATGTCCCTGGATCCAAGGGCTGGGATGCTGTACGTCACTATCGCTTTTTCGCATGATTTTTGGTTGATCAAACGGTAACTTGTCATCTTTTTGACTGGCCAAAATCAGGCTTTACCTCGCATTGCGACTCTTCTGACTCTCCGCTACAAAAACAAGGACAAAGGTGGAGAGCTGGTTCATGCTGTCAACACCCACTATGATCATTTGGGAGTGAGAGCTAGAGCGGAAAGTAGTCTCTTAATCAGATCTGCAATTTGGCATTGGGTACATGATGTCGAGCGAAAGGAGAAGCCACCTGTGGTGGCACCAGTGGTCTTTTTTGGTGATTTCAGTAGGTTGATCAAATCGATTGCAGGGTGACGCTGATTGCTAACATTCAATTTCAAGACTCACCGCCGCAAGAGGATGGATACAAGAATATCACCTCCCTCCATCCCTTACCCTCTGGCCAACCATCATTTACCTTCCTTGACAGCTTCACTAACCTTCTCACCTCCTCCTCTTCTTCCGCTTCTGCTTTCTCAACCATCATCCCTCTCCAAACCCGCCCTTACGGCCCCCATCTGACATACACTGATTTCGCCCCTCCCGGCGCTCGAAATGCCACAAGAATCGATTTCGTCATGCTCGGTGCCGAGGTGGACAGTAATGATCCCTCCAAACGAGGAAAATCAAGAGGTGGATGGACGGTTGTGAGGTATGCGTGTGTGGATAACTGGGTGGAAGGGGATATGGAGGGTTGGAATGGGAGGTGGAGTGATCATAGAGCTGTAAGGGTTACGATCGCTAAGCGAAAAGAGTGAATGAAATTTGATTAGGGAAGGAAAGGAACGGAAAGGGGGGGGCCCTCCAAAATGTACAAAGTATATTAACATGTGTGCACCTGGATGCATCAACCAGAAAAATTGTATTTCGTCGAACCAAACCCATCCAATTTTGATCTATCCAGTTCGAGCTAAAAAAAGTCGCAGTTTTCTGATGGGACAAATTACGAATCGGCTCTTAATTGGGTAGCCTTGACCACAACAGGGATCATCTCCCCCGTAGCTAATGGATACGCCTGATGGTGAAGTACTGCAAGCAAGTTGCGCAAAATTGCAGAGTGAGCCGTTAGGGAGATATCTAAAATAGTATTTTAGAACCGCCATTAGTAAGGGATATCCCTGTTCCGCCCCAGGTGGATCAGGCATGCTGGATGGGACACCTACAAGTCTCTTTTGCACCATCTTTACCGAACAATCTATCCATGGCCCTTTGTGCCCTCATCTGCATATGCGCGTCTGTCTCTCGATCGTCCGCCTTCCATAGCTCATCTTCTTCCGTTAACCCTTCTTCGATCTTAAAGTAGGGGAACCTTTTCTGTAATATAGTCTATTTCCACGATTAGTCCGATGCATCTTGTGCGATAATGAATGGAAAAAGAGCGAGAGGGAGAGAATAAGACGGTACAAAGGAAAGGGAAAGAAAGAAAAAGAATGCGAGAGAGAGAGGAAGTGACTCACCTTGGTCGACCGCTTATCACAAGTATGCCCGCCATACACCTCCCTCCAATCTTCCCAAACTTCCGGCGCCCTCCCCAGCAACGCCCCCCAACTCTCTTCCAACGTTTGACCCGTCCTTATCATCGGGGAGACGTACCATCTCATCTCTTCTGACTTGATTGGTGCGCCCAAGGGAGCTTCGGCCACCCAGCAACGGTTTACAGCTTGGGCTTGGGATTTCCCCAAGGGTGTTAGTTCGGGGTCGGGACCCCAGGTGATTTGATCGTCGTTGTTGAGATAGGTCCAGTACTCTTCCCATTTCTGGTAATGCATCAAGTCAAAAAAGTGAGGTGTTAGATAAGAATAGTTGATTTTGCAAAATACTAGACTTACGTCTAAGCCGTGCTTGGCAGAACCAAAGTTATGCCATCCTTGGCCGTGTCTCGCTATCATAGCCACGCTTCAGCCCCAGTTTATTTCCAAGATGACATGACATGCCATCCAAAAAAAGGAGTCACTAACCAAGGAACATTACCTTGTAGTAAACACCCTCGGGCGCTTGATCTTGTAACTTTTTGATCGACGCTTTGAGCTTGTTCCATCTCTCGGGACTAGTATCGATTAATCCAAAGCTTCTCTTCAGCTAAAAACATACAGCAATATAGCAAATAATCATAGAGTGACTGTCAGCCACATCCATAGAGCAGAAGGTTCAAGTTGACAGTGATAATGGGTGGGGCCTTTAGTGTAAAGAGAGGTGGGGATGGTGCGAGCAAAGCTTACAAGGTCTTCAAACTTGATATGCTTGGGTTGAGGCCCGTTCTGGATAAAGTATCCTTGGACGATCTGTCAATTAGTTGCTTATCAGCTCTGACATTTCTCCCCTTTTCCTCTCATTGTCCAGAGAACGAACACACCTCATAGCGGAAATCATGAGGCCTCTCCTCCAAGGTTGGGCTCGTCGCTGGTCCGCCAGACTCGGTGGACGCGACAGGCGGATTGTCGGGTTGATGCACCATTGTTTTGTATTTTACTTTGGTATTTTTGTTGTTGTGGAGCGTAAGAGTAAGAGAAATGAGGTGAAGATATCAAAAACGATCAAAGGTATATACAAAGCAGGAAAGATGGATGAGAGATGTATGAATAAGAGCGAGAATAGGAGTGGATAAACTGCTGGGATAGGATAAGTGGAGGCTAAAATGCGTCGTTGATCGGTTCGGACCGAAAGCTCGACTCGAAAGGGGAGGAGGAAGTGTGATACGCTTCCGGCGGGCGAATAATTGAGATGGGAAACGTTCGTTCTTCTACTGTCAGTCGAAGCCGTTTTTTATATCACTTCGCAGCCGCCCTTTCGTATTGAATAATAATCTACATAGGGCGGCCCACTGTTCCTATGAGTAAGATAAGAACACCAAAAAGGAAGGGGAATCCGCTGAAAAATCATCCAGCGGACAAACTAACCGGTCAATCTTTTTCTTTTTTTCTTTCTTTCATGTGGTGCTGCGCTGCTTCTTCTTCGCCCGCCTATGACTGAGAAAGTATATCCCCATAGTACATACACCCACATCACGGGTTTTGTTGATGTGAAGTAACTATGGAGACACACAGCGCCGATCATGACATCATACTATGCATAAAAAATAGATGGAAAATTCTGGACCTGGAGACATTGCAGCGCTGGATGAGATGGAGTTATCACTGATGGTGTCTGTTGACAACCTTGATACATAACTAAGGAAGGAGAAAGATTGCCACCGATCACACATTATCATGCTGCATGCTATTATACCGTTTACACCTTTATACTAATACGGGATCAGGATTTTTCTCCCCTCAGTTCCCAATGACTTCCCGCCCAACTGGATATATACCCCCTTACTTTACCAAAGTCTTGAGCCATAAGTTCCCCCATTAGGGTTAACAGCATCTAAGAATCCATTGAAATTGTCCGACGTTGTTCCGCAAGGACTTGCAGCTCTAATTTGTTGTGCCTGTTGGTTTTTTGCATGTGTTAAAAAGAATGAGATGAATTGGATGATTAGCTCACATGTAACGGCGGGAAGGGAAGGGTGGAAGGACAGGATTGATGGAGGAGGGGAAGCAAGGGGCTTACCTCGGGCATCCAATTCTCAAGCTGCTTTATACGTTTCGCATTGGCTGGGTGAGTAGAAAGAAAGTCGACTGACAGGCCTTTACCGCCTTCGGAAGCTGACATGCGTTGCCACATTTTTGAAGATTCAGTAGGATCGAAGCACGCTCGTCTGTTTGCCAGTTTACCGGGGAAAGGGGGGAATTCATGTGTCAGTTCAGATTTTGGAAATAATAAATGACGATTATATACGGGAAACGGAAAGGAATGAGATGTATACGTACGACATGAGACGGAGACCGATAAAGTCGGCTTCACTCTCATTCTTTCTCGAGTTCGGCAACCTAACAAGTACACGCACCGTCAATTTGGGATCCAAGATGAGACGAAAAAAAGAGATTGATGTAACTTACTGCAGCATAAAAGTCAAGAGTAGACGACTAACACCTACATCAAGCCCAAGAGTCTCCAACAAAAGCCCAAGAGCAAAGAGAACCTTCATAGAGCTCATCCTCTCCGCAGGATGCCTAGCCACTTGATGCGCGATTTCGTGCCCAAGAACAGTGGCCAATCCATCATCGTTGGCACTGACGGGCAAGATACCTGTAAAGACAAAGATCTTCCCACCAGGGAGGACGAAAGCGTTCTTGGTTTTCTTGTCGTCAATGACATATACCTATCAAAATCGAGTATGAGCCAGTGCCAAGGATAGATATGGAAGCATATGCTAGATTAGGTTCAGACACATACCTCCCATTCCGTATCTTTCCCTTCCCTCACCTCCTTACCACCCTCTCCACCTCCCATAAATATATCCTTCACATCCACTCCTCCACCCCAAGCGGGCACTGTCCCCTCAATAGCACCCATCTCTCCACTCGACTTGACCCTGCCCAATCCACTCGATTCGATGATACGAGTTGCAACCTTCCTTACCCGTTTGCTTATCGGGTGATTAGGAGGGAGGAGGGCGCGGTCATATTCTGATAATGTTTGGAGCTGGGTTTGACGTCCCAGTTCACGTTCTTGGGCTTCGTCAACATCTATGAAACGTAATCTTCCTGTTTCGGGAACTCGTTCAAGACTAAACAAAGAAAGGAATGTGTCATAAGCAAGCCTTTTCATTTTGTTGTTACCAGATAAGCACCAACTCACTGGGTCACATAATAAATACCTCCACCACCAATCCCAATCCCATAGACCCACACAGCTCTATCCCCTCCCATTCTCCGTTTAACATACTGCCAAAGTGTGGGGCCGCCTCCACTAGGACCTGGGGATCCGCCAAAACTCGGTCTTTGGTCGAAACGCTCGTACTTTGCGTACGAGGGGCGGGTGGTGTGGAGGGCACGAGAGATGGGGGCGGACCGAGTCAGAGAGGGTGGAAAGGCGGTCCTGGAGCGGGGAAGGGGAAGAGTTGGTGGGCAATGGTTGGTGAGTGGGGTCGACCGGAGAATTGAAAGTCTGGTTGATGTTCGAGATATGCTCGACCACATGGTGTGCTGCTAGGAAGATAGAGATGGCAGAGGAAAGAGTATGCAGAAGTGACAGCGAACAAAGAAAAAGCGTCTGTTGAAATGAAATACGTTTCCGATGACGCTGACGGATCTCCCCCGGCGAGACGCTGTCGATCATTTGCCGATGGTGGAGGTCTAGGCCGCGTGCCTTCTCCAACCATGCCTATGCTTCTGACAAAACAACAGGCATGTCTAACAAGGCGCGCGGCGCGTCATTAGGAACAACGGGCTATCGAGCGAGCGGTGAATGGAGGTAAATCAAGCCAACCGACGAGCACAACGTATTAATCCAGAATCGATCCTCCATCTCAATAAACAACACCAACGACTGCAACGGCAACCTACAGATAGACCCAAGAGATGCCCTCTGATTTGTGCTATTGGCTTATATCAGCCCCTCTCAAGGATGGTGATCCCGATGTCATGCTCAACGAAGTCAGGCAGGAGATCCCGGGCGTCTTTGCTGCTAAATGGGAGATACCCGAGCTCAAGGTGCGTCGTTTCGCAAAGATGCTAGCAGATTGGATGTATTAGGTAGATAGAAGTGACTAATGATGGGAGTAACGCCACGGAATACTAGGCTGGAACACTATCTTCCCTCTTAACCCTCTCTGACTCTCTCCCCAAGATTGATTCTGCATTCACAACCACTGCTTCCAAACTGCTCGACCAACTCCGTTCATTAGTGGATAATGATAATGGCAAAATCGCACAGCATGCGAGGGTGAATGACCGTCCGGCGGAGGAGTATTTGATGGCTGGAGGGGATGGGTTCAAATGGGATAAAGGAAGGTGGGGTGAGGGAGGCAAGGTGACGGAAGTCGTTGGAGCGTTAAGTAAGGTAAGTTGTGATTGGATTTTTTGGCATGGCATTTGGAAATGTGATAAATAATGATTAAAACTGAGGGCTGACTGGACTTGGGGTCTGTGTGCTATTTAGGAGATGGCCGTTATCGAAGCTACGCAAAGGGAAAAGGCGCAATCTTATAACCTTGCCAAGGGCGGCTTGACAACCCTTCAACGAAAGCAAATGTATGTCACTGCCCTCTCTAACAATTGCTGTGGCTGCCGCACACTGATAATGTCACAAAAGTGGTAACCTTTCTCAACGGTCATTGCTGGACATTGTAAAGAAGGAGCACCTGGTAGAAGATAGCGAATATCTTGAAACTCTTATCGTCGCCGTTCCAAAGTGAGTCTTTTCATTCAGTCCTCACACCTGTTGGGGGAGAGCGGAGGGACCGTATCCGTATCCGTGCTCTTATCTGACGAAGCGTGGCAGGAACCTCGCAAAGGACTGGTCCAATAAGTATGAACGTTTGACAAGCATGGTCGTGCCCCGCAGCTCCCAGTGAGTGTTTTTGTCAGGGAAAATGTTGTAACTGCGAGACTGACGATATTGTTTCTACAATGTTCAGACAAATCGCTTCGGATGATGAGTATGTTTTGCAGACTGTAACCGTATTTAAAAAGGTCCGAGACGATTTTATCCACAAGTGTCGAGAAAACAAGCAAGTTTTTTCTTTCTCTATCCCTTCAGTGAATAAAGGGGACACATAGACTAATGTTAGGTGACAGATTTATTGTTAGAGACTTTACTTGGGACGATTCGGCACTTGAGAAGCAAAGGAGGCAGCTTGCAGAGCTGGAGATAGAGGAGAAGGAGTTATGGGTGAGTATGCCTTCTTTCTCCTCCCCATCCCTCCCGCCTCCTCAAAAAGAGGAAAACGTCATTTGGGTCCCCATCTGACACACTTGGGTCGTAGACTGGGCTGTTACGCTTGACAAGAATAAACTTTTCAGAGGCCTATCAAATCCTTGCACACCTCAAGACAGTCCGTCTCTTTGTTGAGAGTGTACTCCGGTACGGTTTACCTGCAGACTACGCCGGTGTCATCATCAAAGTACGTCTCCTTCCGTGCTTCTACTCGTATTCCTTGCTAAAAACGGTTACTAACCCTTTTCTTTCTTTCTTGCCCTACTTCTCTCATTCTCGTTTCCTCCGCCTCCGTAGCCCGATCGCAAAACGGCAGCGAAAACTCTCCGATCCATAACAACCCATTACGCTTACCTCAACAATTCTTCTCGCGACTCTTCTGCCCGGAAGGGTAAAGGAAAAGGCTCCTCATCAGCAATGGGAGATGATGTCGGTGGAGAGTGGGCGAGTGTGATGGAGGCAGAGTATTATGATATCGTGTTGTTTGAGATTCCTATGGTTATTTGCTAAAGATCAAAGAGATTAAAAGAATGATACATTTCTTTTTTCTTTTTTTTTTGATGTAAATCCCGTTGTGTTTTATCGATGGATGATGGCTTTGATAGACAGTGGAGATGGGCCGTTGCGAGCTCTAAGCAAGACACCTCTTTTATTACCACTGTTATTACTCTGTATCGGCCGTTCTTTTTCCTCTATCCCTTCTTTTGAGACCGGTCGCGCCACCGCCGGAAGGAGATGTAGTTGGCGTAACAGAGAAACAGGTATTATGAGACAGAGATATGATAGATACGTGAGGTAGTCGGTAAGACCCGAATCGAAAGTCGGCATATCCTCGTCAATAAAAATCGAGGCCACCTGACGGGGCAAGTGCAGTTTTTAAAAAGGAGAAAAGCCAGAGAGGAAATAACAATAGGGATAAACTAAATACATAGTAGTACCAATTGTTATTGCTGGGTGGCAGTCAGGTGGACGCATTCTCGACGGCATAGCACGGCATTCTTTCCAGGCACCGACTAATCTTACTTGTAATCAAATCCTCATCTCATTAGCAACTGGAGTTTTCGATTAGGGCCTCTTATAAGAATAAAAGTGGTGATCTCATGACGGGGGAATAGCCTCCCGTCTCCGGTCCGGCTATTCGTGGCTCGGGCCGAAAATAGTCGGGCGAACACAGCGAACACTCTGATGTCGACATCGGGTGGATGTCTCGGCGTGCGATAGATACTGATATATATCTACGGAGAAAAGACGGTCTAGCAGTTTTCAAACTTTTGGTTTCTAATCATCCATTCAACTATATTATTTATCTATAAACTGAGTAACAAATAGCCCATAAACAAAACAGCAATCATGGCCGAGTTCCACTTTCTTAACAAGACTCAACCACCTCAGGTTACGAAACTCAACCTCCCAGACAACACATCATGCATCCTGCTCAAGAAAAGAAACATTGTAGTCAAGCCCAGGCCCATGCCTATTCTCCAGCCGGACGGCGTCTTGGTCAAAGTTGTCGCTACAGATAAGTTAATTCACTGTGAGGAGTACGATAAAACAGCTGGAAAGCTAACATGTCTTTTGATCCTTTCACGTATCTGCGGTTCTGATTTGCACAACTACCTTGCCGGAGGAGTCGGCGGCCGTCCTGTTACTGAGCCTATTGTGATGGGCCACGAGAGTTCGGGAGAGGTCATCGCTGTTGGAGATCTGGTCAAAACCCACAAAGTCGGGGACCGTGTCGCCAGTAAGTGAAATGGTTGAAGCCAGATATATGAGAGACTCATGTGGGTTTTGTTTTGGGCATTTAGTCGAGCCTGGATTGCCTTGTAGAAGGTGTATCAACTGTAAAGAGGGAAAAGTCAACATCTGTTTGAGTAGGTATTCTCCTGTGAGGTTTTATAAACGAAATCAAGGCTAAGGCATCATCTAGACATGCACTACTGCGGTGCTCCGGGATCAGTCGGATCTCTCTCCAGGTACGCCCCAGTTTCGTTTAAGAAGAAGCCAAGTTGTTGACCCGATACCCTCAGGTACTTCGCCCTACCCGCTGATATGGCGCCCCATATTCCTGACCATCTTTCATGGGAAGAAGCTGGATGTATTCAGCCCCTTGCCGTAAGTTTAAATTTTGCTTCTTATTCGTACAGTGAAGGCCCAGTGAGACTCATTTAGATGATGAATAGGTTGGTATTCAGGTTGGAAAGCGAGTCGACCTTCGCCCCCACAAGACCGTCGCCATCTTGCAAGTTCTTTCATCCTCAAAAAAGCTAATATGTTCTGACTATGTATCCTGCGTAGTGGTTGCGGTCCCATCGGCCTCATCTCAGCTGCTGTAGCTCACGCCTATTCTGCCCGCAAAATTATTGCTTTCGACAATAATCCCCAACGAGTCGAATTCGCCAAAAAATACATTTCACCTCTTACCGGTAAACCCATTATCGATCACGTCTTCCTCGTCAAAGATTTACCCACTTCTTCACTGAAAGGTAGCCACGCCAATGGTGATCACGCCAATGGTAACGGTAGCATGGCCAATGGGGACACGGAAACCCTTGCTCATGCTCTGGGGGAAGATGGGTCCGGTGCCGGGATGGGTGATGGCGAGATACTCGACGAAGACCATGAGGAGACTATCGGTGACAAGAAATGGGAATGGGCCAAGAAGATTGTAGCCGGTTTTGTTCAAGAAGCGGGGCTGACGGCCGAGGAAGGTGTGGATAGGGTTGTGGAAGCTACTGGGGCGGAAGATTGCATGCTCATGGGTATCGCCATTGCGAAGCAAGGTGGAAACTGTAAGTCAACCCCTTACCATCACCTTTGCTCATTCATGGTGCTGATCCAACCCTATCATAAGATCTCGCGGTCGGCTTGGGTCACATCCAGACCAATTGCTTCCCCACCCTCGCTGTTACCAACAAGGAAATCAATGTCATGGGTATCACCCGATACACGGCCTCCTGCTTCCCCTCTGCCCTTGATCTCCTTTCTCGAGGCGTGGTCGATGTCAAGCAGCTCATTACTAAGACCTTCCCTTTGACGCAGAGTACAGAGGCGTTTGAGGCCGTAGCGGCTGGACAGGATATGAAGGTCGTTATCAAGAACCAGGAGGGGTTTGACAATTAGGTTTTGATTTGTAACTAAATCTTTGGGCACTGGGCTAGCGAATGATGTTTGAGGCCGTGCATCACAGGGTGTAGAGATGTTGTTGTAGAGGGTAGAGGTGTGAAGATTAATTCGACTTTTCGGGCTTGAAAATGCAAAAGGAATTTTTACATTACTGACTTACTTGTCGAAAGCAAGTCTCGGATTCCAAAGGAAGAAGACAAAGGATGTTCTCATACTGATGGCTCATCTGCTCCTCATCTTGAAGCATTTCTTATTAATGGCCAAAGTCAGTTACATCTCATCTCTGCTTTTCTTTTTTCCTCGGATAATTGGACATAACCAACCAGATGTCAAAAAAACCTACCGAACTCGAAGCAGCCGCCCTCACCTCTTCCTGGTCAACCGCCCAACAGGCAGCTCTGTACCATATTCACCTAGCCCAGCAAACAGAGAGGGATGAGCAGGAAGCACTGAAGAAACAGGAGAAAAAGGAGGAGAAGAAGATGAAGGAGATGGCCAGGCCGGAGGATGTGGACGGGGGTGAGATTGTTGATGGTTGGGTGGGTCCATTTCCTCCCTCTTTCCTCCTCTCCCTTTTCGTTCTTACAATCGCCCTTTCTTCGCAGACCACCCCTGTGGGGCTGCGATCAGCATGATGGGGGCTAATGAGATTGTGCAATGGGATAGATCAAAGGATTATGTCCGCCCCTATACGATTTTTTGGATCTCCTGGGCCCTCCGCACATACTCATCTGTATCTTCATCGTACTCCATTTTGTCTATTGGTCAGTTCACACGGGTCAACGACTGGCAATCTTCTCGTAATCTCACTCCAACTAACAGAAAGCTCTTCATGCATGCAGGTACGCAGCCCCATGGTATCTTCATTTCCTCATACCATGGATGGAGATCTACTTCATTCCCATGTACTGTAGCTATAGATCTATCATATCGGGGCAAGAAAGGGTATTATGGTGAGCTCTCTTCTCTTCCTTGTGACATGTCTGTCTTCTGTAGAATCGATGAAATCAATTTATCTATGGAACGTGACTGACAATTACTTGCTGATCTGCGATGAGGGGACAGGTTGTCGTACTGGTCAATCCTGTCTGTGGTGGAGTACCTTGAGCTCTTACTTTTCAGAGATCAAACGAGATCGCTCACTTGGTGGCCCAAGGTATGGGATTCTCCTTCTCTGCACTATCTTGTCCCTCCTCATGGATTCAAATAATATACCTGAAACTGATGGATAAGCTACCAGCTTAAAGTCTTGTTTTGTGTCACGATGTATTGCATAATTGAAAATGAAGATGTACTCGACTCAAAAGGCAAAGTGAAGAATAAGAAGCCAGTTTATGTGAGTTGAAGTATTATACATTTTTACTGGCAGTGACTGTAGCAGAAAGAGAGAACCAGACGAATAGGGAGGAAGAGATTAGATTGGGCAAATGGTTGAAGTGTTGACCTTCAGAGTAGGCAGCCATCAAACTTTTTGAGAAGTTCTTACCTAAGCCGAGCAAGGAAAAGAAGAAAGAAGTCAAGAAGGATGAGAAGAGAAAGTCAGATCAAGAAACATAGAGCACATACAAGTTGCATGGCATACAGTCCATTCCCGAAAAGTCCAGAGATCCGAATAGAACCCAAAAATATCATTATACCACAAATTCCCAAAGACAACACATAAAAATCAGAGCAACGATGACTAATGGTACGAGAATGACATGCTGTCAACAAGAGCTTCAACTAGCTTTGTAAAAGGATCAACATCAAGCTGATCAGGGTAATCGTCTCGTCAGCAAAAAGCACTTCGTATATGATGGAATGAAAAAAGCGTACAGGGATAGGTGATCCATCGTGGATAAGAGTTTCGTTTTTCCTATTTTCGGGTATCCACTTATAGCGAGGGTATATTTTATCGTATTGCTGGATTATCACAAAGGTTTGAATTAGCCCTGCTCGGCCGTATTGATCTGGGAGTGGAGACATACCCAGATAATGTGCATGTGGCCCAATACCGCACTGACAGGAGCGTAGTCGTACTGGAAAGTGGGAGGAGGCAAGATCTATGGATAATGATGGGTCAGGGTTGGTTGTCTTTTCTGAGATGCGTGTGAGATTTACTTCAATGATGATACCGCCTTCGGGCATCCATAATTCATGCGCCAACCCATTCCCGTGAATGCCAAGAATGATCTACAGTTACAGGAATTTGGTGAGCAAAACAAAAGCCAGTATTCACAAACATACTCACATCAGCATCCGAAAACATTTCAAACTGCTCCTTCTTCTCCAGATCCTCCAATACAGCATCCACAACCACCGCCTTTTTAGCCTTTTCAATATTCTTCAACTGCTTCAACAGCTGCGTGTGTACTTCCACATCGAATTTTCTCTGCGTCCGCTGCCGATCGACATAGACGATCTTGGGCTTTTTCCCACTTAATCGTAAACCGGGCGCCGAGCGGGTGTATGTGCGAATACCGTAATGTGATAGAAGGGCGTGGCGGGTCGGGAAGAAGAAGGATGGCGAAGAGGCGAGTCTATATGCGTCAACGGCCATTTTGAACCATTGACGCGCGAGAAGGTTGTGTCTATGGGCGGTGTTGCGATCCACAAGGAGAACTTGAGTTGAATTAGCGATAGGCAGACGAGCTGTGGGGGATGTTCACATACCTCTCTCAAAGTAGATCCACGTATCTTGGCTAGTCATTTGAGTCCATTCCTCCGGTTCGATCAATTTGTCTAAGAGAAAATGAGCATTGGATCGAGGGTTCAACAGATTTTGTTTCGACTGACCATCACCAAATAAAGCCTCCGCCACTGCTCTCGGCAACCCATATCGGGCATCCCAATTATAGTCCCAAGCAATTACCAGTCTGTCCGGCAATTCTCCATCACCACCATATGTCACCAAACCCTGCCTCGTATCCTGACCTTGGTCTTGACCTTGTGATTGGATGGACGTCGGAAGAGGTGGCACGGATGATAGGACGCTCAGACTCCCTAACAGAGCTTCGGCTACCATGTGGTATAGCCACTTGTAGCCTGACCACTTGCCATCCCATCCATCGTTGAAAAATACTATGTATGTCAGATTTAACTTAAACAATAAGAATGTACACGTTGCCTACAGGTAATGCCATGCAGTTCTTTAATTTCCACATCCGGCTTCGCCTGAGCCTCCTTCGGACTGCCATCTTCACCATCATAGAACACCATCTCCTTCCAGTTCACCCTCTCCACACTCTGAGTTCCAGAGTTGGAGCGAGAGAGAGTCAAAAGCCGATCGGTCTGCGGTATTTCACTCTCATCCTCCAATACATCTATGATGATCGATTAAGTCAGCCCGATCATCCCTCTCACCTGATAATAACGCCTTCTAAAAATCAAGAGCTTACAAAAAGTGCGATTCCTGTACCAAACATTATCAAGCACAGTAAACCCTGGTAATCCGCTGACCAATGTGGTGGGACCATGTGATAACACTTGCGAAGGAAGAGAAGATGCGGCGAGAGCAGAGGGGAGGAGCCCAACGGCGAGGAACAAAACGAGAGCTGCCCTCATTATGAATGGTTACGTTGGCGATTATAGAATGGCGTGAATACGATAGTGAGTGTTAATAATTATTCGATGGCATGTCTGTTGAGCCAGGAGATGGATAGGTGAACGTTGTGTGGTGGAAAGAGAACGGGGTTGGTGTCGAGAGTCAGGAAAAAAGTGAAGTGCGTCATGCTGCATCCATCTCTCTTGTCAGTAAGTCGACATAGGGACATTGTCTCCTTGAACTTTATACTGGCGTCCGGCATTCAATAATGGTCGCAGAGTTTGAAAATCGGAAGTTCTTTCAAACTCAGAAGTCAGTAATTTGATGCACTGATAATCAACGGAATGATTAACCCGGAACAATCTTATCAAGCTGCGCACCGGGCGGTCTTCAAGCTGCGGCCTACCAAGACCCTAAGATACGTAGGACAAACAACACAGCCCTGCTCTTATTTTTTCTTTATGGCACCATATTAACATGCATAACAAGATATCATCATCGTCAACATCGTCTAGAGTACTGTCCATTTCCCTCCGCAATTACACAGCACTATTACTACCATTCTACAACACTCCCTACGCAAACTACAGAGTCGGAGCAATGAATCACCTGGGCCTACCCGTATAACTGCCAATCATATTTGGATTCGACGCCCCAGAATCCACTGGGGCAAAGACTGATTTCGCCATCACCTCCAAGAGGATATACGTCCGTCTGAGAGCTATATTCTTCCCAATGAGTAGAGGAGCGTTTCCACCAGTTGGATCCGTGGCCGTGAGAATCGTGAGTATCATAAGAGTAGTGTGAACTATGAGAAGATTGAGTGGGAATGGTGCAAGCGCGTTTGGTGGATGATGAGGAAGGGTTGGGATCAAGACTAGTGATGAATGCCACCCAGTGCGAGAGAATGCTATCCTCCTGTTTTATATATTAGCTTTACCCTTCTGCAGAGACACAGTTAAGGGTGACTTACAAAGTCTGAAGTGTTGGTAGAAGCTGAAGAAGCGGTATCGAAAGTTGGGTAAATGTCGTCCTCATGGCAAACAACCCCAGTCTTTTGACAGTAACCCGAGTCATTGTCAGGATAGCTCACTCCTTGCCTCCATTCCCCAACCCAAACCTTTCCGCCGGCTTCTTTCCACTTGAGAGCAACATCCCTATTTGGGCACTTCCAAGTCCCGTCAGTTACAGCACGCTCAAACGTCTCACGGAAGGTATCTCCATCGGGGCCATAGCTGTCTGAAGAGTTGGCGCTGGGAAGAGCATAATAAGGACTGGAAACAAGGGCTTCAGCACGGTCAGTGCCGACGAGAGCAGCGGCTGTAGCATAGTATGTGTCATTTGACAGAGGGACGTGAGTGGGAAAGATGGAGGAAATGGAGGAGCCACCTTCGTTCTTGACAGTAGTGATGAGAAGAGGCAGGGAGTTGGGAGTGAATGTCAGATCAGAGGGCGAATTGAATAACGAGGAGGTGGGATCGACGGGAAGACTAGCGGTGCCCCATGTAGGTCGAATAGCTAGCGCGAAGTTAGCCTTGGTAGGATGGCTGTGATCCCGACTTACGTTCGCTGAAGGGTACACCCCAGATGGTATAAGGGACAGTAGCGACAATGGTATCCTGAGCGGCAATCAGAGTAGACACATGGATCTCCCGCAAACATTCGATAGTAGAGCAAGACGACATGGGGGATGCGGAGTAGAAGGCCGTTTGGATGTTGGTGGTGATATCGTGACTCGCGAAGCCGTAAGACTGATCTTGTTAGTCGAGGGTGGCTAATAAAGAGAGTAACATACCATTGGGTCGGACTGAAGAATGGCTGCCCTGAACAAGCCAGCCGCAGCAGGTGCACCCCAAAGAGCTGTTCATCAATTAGCTATTGTTCTACCCTATCAAGATTCCACTCACCTCGAATCAAACCAGCACCAGAACTTTGTCCACCAATAGTGACTTCTGCTCGGTTACCACCAGCATACTCGATATACTGGTTGATAGATTTCAAGCCAAGGATGACGTCCTTCAAACCGAGGTTGGGATCGTCGGTAGTGTTAACGGAAGTGGGAGGAATGAAACCGAGGACACCAAGACTAAAAGTATCGTTAATTGGGCTAAAGCATGTAGGAGGAAATGGGATGTACCGGTACTGTAGAACAACGACAATCATGTCACCCTTGACAGCAAGGTTAGAACCATCCAGACCTGGGCCGGAGGCGCCGCCCTCGACGAAGGAACCACCGTGAATCCTGCATAATTATTAGCTCAATTGTCTTTCCGGTCTTGACCCGACATACCAGACAAAAGTGGGCCAGCCGCCAGTAGGTGCATCGCCTTGAGGCATATATACCGTTGCAAATAGACAGTCTTCCGACTGGCTGCTACCAGTAACATAGGTCCCAGCGTCTTGGGGACAGGAGGGTGGGAGAGATGCAAAAGTCTGATTGCTGCAAAGGACCATCAGCGCCGAATCGCCATTGTTCTTGAAACTCTGACTTACCTGTAGTCCGTAGCAAGCACGGAGTCGGCCCATCGGTCAGCTTTGCCATACCTTACGGTAAAACGGCACGCTCCATTATTAGTCTCGTATCCAGTTGCAGTGAAACCCAGTATAGTCTTGGAGCAACCACTGCTATTAGTTCGAGTAATGGCAACCGAGTGGACAAAAATAAGGGAAGAGAGGAAGAGAAAGAGAAAGAGGAGCATGGATGGGATTACTACTAATAAGATACGTAAAGAGCGAGGTTAGGCAGTAAATGCCGAGCCGTTGCAAAGGCGGGGAGGAATATAAAAATTGGTGGGAAGACATGTTCAGATCGAGGCAACAGCTGGGTTTAAGAAGGATTTCAAGCTGGCGCACGTCTTGAAGTGCACGCTGTTTACCGATGCTAACCAAACAACGGACGAATGATTTGTAATTTCAATTGATCCACGGAGACATCGGCCATCAGCAGGTCGGATAGTATTGAGCATTGTTGGGGAATTCTTCCTCAAGGCTGGGTATAGAGTTTTTTGAACCCCATTCAAGTACCTGATTACAGATCCCATTTCAGGCAAGGCAGCTCGACCTGCGGGCGTATTGATCTTCCCAGCATTGTCAACTTTGGTCCCGCTCGTTCCTCCTGTTTGCCGGGAGGAAAGATGGAGGGCAATGTCTCATCGACAAAAGAATCCTCTTCGAGAATGTCACCGATCGGCATTGGCCACTTGTGCCTTCCGTGCCCTGGTGGCGGAGGCGTTGTTTGCTTTTGATGGGCAGATGGGCGAATGTGTAGCGCGTTGAGGGATGGACGCTTTCTATGCCAATCATGACTCCTTTCGACGCGTCAATACTTGCGAAATACTGCGTGCCGATTGCGGCCGCCCGTGGAGGAGGGCGAGGAACAAGGTACTCGATAGGGAAGAAGGACTTAAATAGGTGGGGATGGGGAGGCGGAGGGTGCCGTGGAGCTGTCCATGGCTGGGGGATGATGGATGTAGGGTGACAAGGTTTGCAGAGATGGAAAGAGCGTTTCACGAACAAAAAGACAAAAGAGATATCGAGACAGGAACTGAGACACCTTAAGACAGGTAATTCAGGAACAGAGGTGGAGGCCGAACGCGATTTAACTGTCCGAGTCGTCAGCGACGATCGATCATTTCTTACCACTTCTCACTCACTCTTCCCTGTATACTTCTGGTCGCCTATGCCTGTTGTAGTGCTACATGTGGTTGCGTCGTTCGGTACAGGAGTTGGGTATTACGTAAGGGATAGGAGGAGCGAGGAGGAAGAGAGTTGTAATGCGGATTAGGATTAGGATTGTAATGGGACTCTCAACCACGGAAGGAGCGGAGCATATCGTATACGTAGCTAGCTCATAGAGCACCATCCATGCCGAGCCATAAGGCTACACCCAGTACTACTAGGCAGACCTCACATAGCTGTTCACCCTACATATAGCTACACCTATACCCCGGTACCTACTAGTGTATGCCAGCCTACTAATACACCTACCTACTGCTGTATACTACACCTACTGCAACACCCTTTCCGCCACATAACCACCATCCCTACGGGAGGGTATAATCCCGATAGCCAGGGGAGTCCTCGTGGTTGGGACTAATCCACCCTTGACGCTACACTGTACATCTAAATGCTCCAACCTATACATTGTTCTCTGTGCATATGCCTCAAGCTTTCAGCCACTAGGCACAAAGCATTCAATCATACCTGAATCCCCAGCGCTCAACTTAATGCTTATCCTCTTCGTGACTTGTCGTTTGTTGTCTGCCTGTTTGTTCATGCCCAAACAGCGACCCTCCACGCATGGTGAACTGTAAGTCCGGCCAAAGATGCTTGTTACCTTCTTGTTTGGTCAACGAGTGACTGGCCTGCAGAAGTCAATGTGCACGATGGTGTGCCCTTTAAACTCAGAGGGCAACGCAGAAGTTTTGACGGCTTTTTACGTAGCTTACTTGTACTATACCTGACATATGAGATCTGGAGTTGACGGGATAACTGACAAGCATGAGTTCATGGTATTTGGCAGATCGCGAAAGGGGACGCCCAAACGTCCCCGCCCAAGCGCTCAAAATCCGCTTGACAGCCATGTTTTCGTTAACCTTTCCTGGTCATGTTTGTACGGCGGAGCTGATCGCTGAGCTTGCAAGGTTTGTGACACTATACTCAGTTACGCGGTTCATTTAGCTTTGCTATAATGACTCACAAATGACTCCCTACTGTTACTGTAGCGGAAGATCAGATGATGATCTGCAGCAATGTCCCAAGAATGTTAACATCGCTAAAGTGTAGAATGCAGAATATCGACTAATGCATTATTATAAGTCGCAAAATTTATCAAGAGGGAACGGCAGCTACCATATCTACAATCTATAAAATGACCTTGGTTCTATCTATCACTGGCCTGGTACTGCCACAATCACCAACCGATTGAAGTCCATATATTCCTCGAATGACGATTCCTGATCGATTTCAGGTTGTCCAATTTTACATTGTGGGGCTGGAATTTGGTATTCGGCTGCAAACATACAGTTGCCTTGAATCAAAGCGTCATAAAGATCGCTACAGTCGGATGCCGGAGCTGCTGGGACAGGAGAAGAGGAATCGACATTTGCTGTTGATGACGAGTCGGTTGCTTGCAGGTCGGTGGCATCAGGAGTTTGGAGGGCGAGTGTTTCCAGGCTAGAGTATGCAGAAGAAGATGTGATAAGGCCGGGAAGTGAAGAAATAGGAAAGGAAGATGACGGGCCGCGTTGCAAGACATTGTTGACAGGCAATCCTAGCTCCTTTATACGGGGTCCACGGTCACTGTCGTCTCGTCCTGCTGCCGTGATGAGGAAAGACCAGAAAGTTACGAAAAGGAAAAATAATATATGGTATAGAGTCTGACCGAAAAAGACACTTGTCATCTATCTAATTAAGCAGGTAGACTAACTCCGTCAAAGATGACCGCTTCTTTGGCATGACCGTCCACATGGACGTGGTTCTCGTCTGGAATGCCGAGAGGTAAAGGACTGTTGTTCGATGATTGTGGGGAGATCGGAGAAAAATTCGATGTCGCTGCCGCAATGCAATTATGAGCAAAATGGTACCCTCAAAGCGATCTCTAGCCTCTTGATCGATTTCCCAGATTTCAGTAGACAGCTATTGGGCATATCGCTCCAGACCTCTTCAAGATTATCCAGGTCGTTGGCCGAAAGGACATCTCCATATTGAGAGTGGAATTTCTTCACAGCTTTATCATTTGCTTCCAAGACCACAGCATCCCACCTGCCGTGTTCATCCTCCATCATCGCTAACAGACAAAAGCTCCAGTCAACAATGGTAAAGCCCAGTTGGCATTCGAACACGGCGAAGGCGGTGCTGAGATACCAGATCGACTGACTCTCCGACTTAGTGCGTAATTTCAGTTCTCCTACAGCGCAGAATTTTTCGACAACACCGTCTCTAAGAACTCTGAACATGAAATCCGGTGTGGTCGTCCCCTTATCCGTTGATTCGGAGCAATCAGACTTATCAGATATGCCTTTGGGTTGGGATTTGCGTGAAGATGTAGATGGGGCACGGCCATCTTTTGCGATTTTCGCTGCCTAAAAAAGACATCGCAACAAATCAGATATTGGATCCGTTTGATGTCTTGAATTAAGCTTACCTCTTTTCCTTTATAATGTTTAACAGCATCCAAATGGGACCAAGGTCGTCCCGCAAATGGTTGACGTGACAGGTCATAATTATCATACTTGAGACATCTCGGTATGCTTCTCGAACACACAAAAAAGGAAGAGCAGTAAAGAAAGTAAGCGTGGCTGGCTTCCAACTCAGTTTCGTAGAATTGGCCTTGAGCATCCATCCGCAGAGCGTCAAGTTCATCTCTTTCCCCTATTTTGGAGAGAGCATCGACGATCATCACATTCGGGACGAAGTGTGGTTGGTTGATGTCGAAGGGAACGAGTACAGCGCGGGCGTGTCCAGATTTCGTCGAAAAATAGAAAATGCGAAATGTGATTTGAAAAGTGCGAAACAGCTCTCAACATCTCCAAAAATGCGTTTTATATTGTTACTTTTGACAACTCCAACTGTCTCTTTGAGCTGATCGGAACACCTTCGACCATAATGGGGTCGCCTTTGAGTTGATCGGATCACTGCACGGAAAAGGGTCATCATGCTATCATCAAGCCAAGCCACGGCGCAACACCCCATCAACATCACTTTCAGCACTGCACGCATCTCCGACTCATCCACATCCGCTGACCTTTTCATAGATCACAGATATTTTGTCGCCTTAGCTTCTTGTCCATTCGACTTTCTGTACCATCCTTCTCTAACCAAGACGTTTCTCACCTCTTTGCTTGTTGCCCTCTTCTGACGACAGCGACGACAATATCCGCGATGATGATGGTAACGAAGAATTTAACAAGGAAACAAAAAGGAGTTTGAAACGTTGGGCATTGATCAATCCACTGATCATCACTGATGAGTGATGGATTGAATTGATTAATAGGGTCGGTGGCGCATCAGGATCAGCTGTCGCTCAGACCATTTCCGTTGCCCTTCCCATTTACAGAAGTGCATTTTGCACTTGCGCCACCTCGCATTTCACAGTTTCAAAATCGCATTTCGCATTTTCTATTTTTCGACGAAATTTGGACACGTCCGCGCGGTAGTCGTTGCGATATTATACGAGAGTACCATCATACGTAGTGTCCAAAAAAAGGCACTCGGTTCGCCCCAGTCGACAAGTGCCGCACTCATCTGGCCGGAGTAGTACGCTATCTGGGCGCCAACCGCAATCGTTCTTACTGAGTGCGCTGCTAAGTTTCAGCAGCTCAGGAGCGAATGGTGTAACCCCATTGACCGGGTCATATAGGTAAGTCCCGCAGGAATTGGATCGACAACAAACTGCAGTTGAGCGAAGATCAGTCTAACATCCAAACCATCGAAACCAAAAGCTATTATAAGATAATTATACTACCAATGCTGCTCCGCCTATGACCAAATGTCCTGTTTTCTATCAATTCTAAAGTCCATTTCCCTGTGCCTCCAGGTCTACAAGTCGAAGTTGATATACTCCTCCCAAAAAGCTTCTATGGCCGAATCTTTCTTATTCTCCAGTTGTGTTTCAGCCTGAGGGACGGATATTAGATGCTGTCGAGGCGCCAGGCTGAGAAAGAGATCCACCTGTTGACAGGACGTTGAGAACATCGAGCATTTCGTATTCCGCATCCTCAGCCCAGATAGAACAGTCAGGTTCTGGAACAGGAGAGGAGCCTTGTTGAACTGGTCTTTACTCAGCACCTTCGTACAAACAGACTCGGAGAGCAGTGTACTAGATAGTGATGAGAAAGACCAGAAAGTTACAAAAGAGAAAATTGATATATGGTATAGAGTCTGACCGGAAAAAAAATTCACGTAGACATCTATCTAATTAAGAAGCTAGTTAGCTACTACTACTACACTAGACTAAACGAACTCCGTCAAGAGGTACCTGGCGGGCAAGGTCGGCTTTAAAGGATCCACAGTACGAGTCGTCTCGTCTCGTTGTCCAAGCTTTTCCCCCATGGTCAAGGTCAATTTGATGAATTGATTCCTCTGCTTGCTGCCCAACTTGACACCGCGGCCGCTCTCTGCCCACTGGCAGCAGGATCCGTGGCTGATGCATCGTTCACCTACAGATATACTTCCCCGGACGGCAAATCCTCCGATAAGAAGTTTGCTGTCAAGAACAAGAGAGAGCACCTATCTGTGAGCGAACCTGGAATATACAGCTTAATGGGCATTGAAGGTCCTTGTGCGGGTGAAGTGATGGAGCCTAGCAAGTGTGAGGTGCAGATGGTGCCCTTACCTAGTATGGACATGAGCGTTGAGACTTTACACGAATGGTACATTTTTCTCCGATAATATGTAGGGTCTGAAGCTAATAACGTGCCATCAAGTGCGATGGATGTTGGTGCGACAGCCTCATTTGACTTTACAGGTTCCCCGCCTTTCAAGCTGGATTACACCGAACAGCGAAAGGGCGGACGAGCCAAGATTCTAAGTCAGATGTTTCAGTCACACTACGGATCCATCGTTCTCCGTCCTGAGCAGGAAGGTATCTACACCTATGTGGGTTCTTTATCTTCGGGTGCTATCTACGGAAAGCTAACGGATTGATAAAGACCTTTACGGCATTGAGCGATGGGAAGTACAAAAAGGTCGCCGTGGATAAAGAGCCGATTCAACAGACTGTGCATCCGTTGGCCAATGTTGAGATGGTTGGAAATTCCAGGAGAAGGACTCTCTACGCTTGCTCTGGGGATGTGGTTGACATTGACATTGATGCTAGGGTGAGTTGTCTGTCAATACGAACGTCTGAAAATCACTTATGGCGTGTAACAGGGCATCGCACCTCTTAAACTCACATACCTCACCTCCTACTCGCGGGTCAAGCGCCTTTCGAACTCGGATACCGTCACACGTCTGGTGGACGTACTTCCAGGCATGTCCTTAAGAGTGTTCAGGAGATTGGTATCCTTCATCTCTCTACAGAACCTGGATCTCATCTGTACGACTTTTTGTCTCTTGCCGATGGTATCCCAAGACGGATGTGTCCATCACTCTGGAGCATGAGGTGTTTGGCCGACCGTTTACGGGGTCCACAGTCATTGTCGTATCGTCCTGCTGTCCAAGCTTTTCTCCTCGCGTCAAGATGAATTGGATGAAATCGTCCCTCTGTTTCTTGCCGAGTTTGATGCCACGCCCAGTCTCCGGCCAACTGCAACAAAAATGGTGTTTGACACACCGTTGGCACTTGAATTGGTAAACGCTATCGCACTACAAGAAACATTCTCAGTCAGCGAATGGTGCAAAATGGACGAAAGGACTAAATACATACAGGCTTCCTAGCCTCGCGGCAACCGTGGCAAGAAATAGCCAGACGGACCTTGGGACCGGTAGAAAGGAGAAACTCATCTTTAATGGAACCTTTCTTGGCAAGGGTTTTGAAATGTGTCTTGGAAGGAGTTTTGCAGGCCTGAGGACTGCTAGACTTTTTCCTGGGCTTACTGGGCGTTTTGGGAGTCTTGGAAATGACTGGGCTGGAGGGAACGGTCAAGTGAGTCTGAGGAGCAGGGGTGGCGGGGACCACAGAAGGGACAGTGGCATCGGCCAGGGATATGTCTGAGGAAACAAAATAAGCATTGTGCATCAAAAAGGCTGAATGACTTACTGAAATCCCACCCGATAAACTCATCCATGTTCTCCTGGCAGACCAGTTCCTGAGGCTCATTGGTGTTGATATTACCGTCGTTGGCCGGTAGTTGGCAGTCAACTTGCTCGGAAACAATCTGTTCAACAGGAATAACGGATTGTGCATTCTGGAAAGAGGAGCAAATAAAGTTCCAGAGATATTCGCCTTGCAATCCTGAGGTTCAGTCAGTATCAAGCTGCAAAACAAGAAATACGCCTGGCTTACCAACAGACTGGCCAATTTGGAACAGTTGCTGGATGTCAACCTGACCAGCAGTGTTGATGTTGGTCTGGTTGACGAGGGGAGTAGCGAAGGCGTTCACGTTAGAGTCGGGAATGGCATTGGTATCCTGACCAAAATTGGAGCCTATACTTTTGTAAATATGCGACCACCAAACAGGGCGAGAGTATACTTACAAGTAGACTGAGTAGAAAGGATGTATGGCTGAGCGGCGACCTGACCAGCAGAGTCGACGTCGTTTTCATTGCCAAGCAAATTAATAGAGTAGGTGTTGAAACCAAAGCCATCACCGACCTGAGCATGTAGGCCAAGGTTGAACTCGGTCTGGGGCTCGGTGGCAAGAGCTTCGTTAGTGGAGGAGATGGACCAGGGCTGGATGTTGAACTCAGTGTCTGTGTGAAGACAGATGTCAGTGAGAAACGAAAGTGGAAGAAGGTGTTGACGAAAGAGAGATGACTCACTTTGAACCTGAGCAGGGACGAAGAAGACGTCGGAGGGAGCGGCCGTGCTATCCGGAGCTACGGTGACAGTGGAAAAGAAGAAGGAGCTAAGGTCTTCCGTGGAGTTAGACATTATGTGAGAATAATAGGTTAACTAGGGCTGTGAGAGCTGTAAGAGGTATAAGAAGGTCGAGAGCTGTGAAAAGCGTAAAGGTTGGGAATGGAAGAAGAGAGTCTGAAGAACAATTTTACAACCTGGGTGGGCGTTTCTTATACTGTTTCTGGGCAGCAGAGAGCAGTGGGCAGTCTTGTGACGGTCTGCAGCGTTAGTTGGGAGGCGATGCCAACAGTAGCTGGGAGTATGGCTTGGTGTGACTTTTACCATCAACTTCTCCCTGCGACGTTATCCGCCATCGCTCTCTATATCGTCAGCTATTCCTCCAAACTTCCTCATGATGGGTATCTACAGAATCCTCTCTTCCGTGGTTATCCGCCTGCGGTAGCATAAGCGTTTCATAATGCGTATTTTCAAAGATGCAAGACACTGAACAAGGAAGAGTTCGAAAGTGAAAAGGGTCGGTGTGATTTCTCACGCGCGAAGGCACCAAAGTAAGGCGCGTGACGAATGGCGAAGGCTGTCATTTTCCCAGGCTTTTGGCTTATCTAACTCCGTTTCCGTAGCCCAGACACCGCCGTGTGCGAGAATGGGGAAGCTGGGAATGATATAGCGTGTGTGCTGGAATCTTGATCAGGCAAGAAGGAGGGGGGCCTCGGCTATGGTGAGAAAGATGCCGATGGAGATGCTGCGGCGATGGTTGAGGATGCGCCTAGAGGCTGAGTCGAGCAATAGGCAATGATGCTGAGCGTAGAAAGTTAGTGTGACTTTTGACGATGACGATGCTGGGCAACAAGAGCCCGCCAATGGGGAGCGATGTTTGTCATTAGTGATAAAGATGATAAACTATGAAAACGGACCATTAGACAGTCGCATATGACTTAGGCAAAAATCATATTGTAGAGATCATCTGATGACCGAGAAGTCTGCATGACCGTTTCCCAATTCCTATCAAAGCAGTCAACCGGAGGTCGGGGGAAAGAAGTTGAATCGCTCCTGACTGGCATGACACACAGAGCGGGATATGGTACCAGTCCTGGCCGTTTTGAAGGAGGTAAAAAGGACATCTGAGTATACAAAGGGTTCCGCTATAGTGAAATCTGGGTAGACCAAATCATATCATTTTGATCACATAGCGGCGCAAACAAAGCCACTCACCTTGCCAACAGATATAGGACAAGGAAAGAGACTTTTATTGATGTCGCCCTCATGGCAGAAATCTTCGAGGATACGGGGCCTCCTTAACGTCACAAGTGCTCGAAAGCTCTGACTAATTCGCTCTTGCCCATATTGATCTTCCAATTGTCCTAACCTTCCTCAAGGTGGTGGTCACGCATGATAAGCAGATACTTTACGGCGCTGTCGTCCAAGACAAACACTAGTCTCGGGCTTTTCCGACGAAGTTGGGGAAGAGATAAAATTCTGGGGCAACATTGCGTAGGGAATCTGGGACGAACAATCGCATTTTAACGAAGCTGGAGCTTGATACCTGTTAGAGGGAAGAGACGGCGGCGCAAGATAAAGTTGGGAAATGATTGAGGAGCCAGAAGGAATTCTGATATGCGGTTTCGAATCTGGTTCTCATTAAGCCAGATATACTTGAAGTCGAACTGATAAGCAAATGGAGCCTGACAAGGCAAGAGATTGTTTACATTGCAGCACGTGCTCAATGCTGGCGTCCGTCGTAGCCTCTTTAACCACCAGTCACCACGCTTTGAAGGTGAGACAACTCACTTCTCGTGGTACCCTAGGCTCTTGCGCAGCTGCTTCGCGCAATTGATTAAAAACCAACAAGTCGTTGTCTTTATTCAAGGGCATCTAATGCTCTTCGTGAAGAATGTTTTCGTCGCCGACTCCTTAATACTGTCAAGCATTAATTGAATTGTGAACTCCTCGACTCCCTCAATAAAGACACCGTTTGACCTTGCTCCTGACCCGGCGCATCCTGTGCTTCTCTTATGAGGACGTTCCCCTGATTTTTACTTGCAAAGTGTATCAATTTCCGCTTTACAAGAACAAGCAAGGCGTACGAAGATCATTTATTACGGTGATGGTCTACATTCGCGGTCGCCCATATAATAATAGTGGTACATAGAAAATCGGCGACCGCCACCATGAGGACTTCTTGTCTCCGCGGATGTGAGAGAAGAAGTCCCACTTCACGTTTTAGAAATGACGACAGACTCTCGACTTTCACAACCTCCAGTGCTTTTAAAGAATGCCCCCAAAGTTAGGGACGCCCATACGGCATCCCTCTGCGCCATCAACCCCAATGGCCGCACCACGGCCAGCAACAGTTATAATCCCAGCACCACCACCCGTCATCCCGACAAACCTCCTCGAACCCTCCGAACAACGCCTCTTCGTTGCCGCAATTTTCGGTCTCATAGAAATAACCAAACTCTGGGACACCTTCCTTCCAATATTTATCACTGATCCCGATCCATCATGGTCGAGTTCATTGCGGATAAGCGGTGCAGAATCAGTCCTAGCGTGGACATTAGCAGAAGTTGGTATGATGTGGGCGGTCGGTATGCTGAGAATACCCTTGTTATCCCCCAGCTGGAAGCAGCTGGGGATCATTGGAGCACTGAGTCTGGGTGTGAACACAATTTGCTGGTTTTTGGTAGAACCCAGTAGGATGTTGGGTTATGTCAACATTGTTGGGACGGCAGCGTTAGGAGGGAACTGGTATTGGAATTGGTTCTATGCGCTCAGAAGATGGTATGAGCCACCTCATATCGAAGGTGTACATAAGATCCGTCTTCTTCCTTACAGGTAGGCTATCTCTTAAATAATGGATCAGATATTGACTAGTGTTCAGTACCGCAACTCTTAATCCGTTATCTCTCACATACTGTATACCGCCGGACGCCCCTCAGCCTTTATACATTCCTGTCATCTTCAACAATTCAATTCCCGAACAGGTTTCATATAAAATACGATCTCTCGATACGGGCCATACCACTGTTGAGAAAGTATACGGGAGTTCAATGAAGCGGTTGCCCACTCGTCCTCCGAGATTACGCATTACAGATGGAGACGATGATGAGGATGGAGAGCTCGAGCTAGAGCCCGAGATCGACCCTCTTTCGGCACTTGTCCTTCAGTCCGGTGGAAGAGTTGTTGGTCACCCCAAGGATATTGACCCCTCTACTCTTCCTTCTGTCAAACCACACGATTCTATGTCTCTCGTCCCTCGCAATCTCGCTCCATCAGAAAACATCCTCTTCCTTACTGTTAACAAACCTAGCGTCATCACTCTTTCAAATGTCATGGACAAGAAGGGTGATAAATTTCACATCACTCCCAGGCGTGAAGCCGTCATCATTGAGTGCCCCACTGGTGGTAAATTTGTTGAAGAGCACAGGGGCAAAGTAGTCCACAAACCCGAGAAACCCAAGTCTGCTGAGCTTCGATGTGTAGGAGATGAAGAGATGGTGTACTTTCAAGCTCGTGGTGTTTCCCCTCTCAGGGTTGGATGGGAAAAGAAAAGCAAAGACAAGTCTGAGAATGGGTTTATTGAAGGTATCGATGACGAGGTCGCACCTATTGATGATCTTGCGCTTGTCAGACGGGATCGCGTATCGAAGACTCACACTGTTCCTCTTCGAGTCACGCACAACGTCCCGGGAACACATACTTTATCCCTTACAACCGTTCATGATTCCTTGCACAACACCTACACGCCATCCGGTTACGCTACTCGACAGATCTACAATGTCATCCCTCGGCCTTCTATCAAGTTTAACTGTCAGGCACCATACCAACTCCTCCAAAACCAAACTATCTCCCTCCCTCTCGAGGTCCTTGTCAGCAGTCAACAGCTTGAAGAGCCAATTGAGCTCACCTACAGGTATACTTCCCCGGACGGCAAATCCTCCGATAAGAAGTTTGCTGTCAAGAACAAGAGAGAGCACCTATCTGTGAGCGAACCTGGAATATACAGCTTAATGGGCATTGAAGGTCCTTGTGCGGGTGAAGTGATGGAGCCTAGCAAGTGTGAGGTGCAAATGGTGCCCTTACCTAGTATGGACATGAGCGTCGAGACTTTACACGAATGGTATATTTTTCTCCGATAATATGTAGGGTCTGAAGCTAATAACGTGCCATCAAGTGCGATGGATGTTGGTGCGACAGCCTCATTTGACTTTACAGGTTCCCCGCCTTTCAAGCTGGATTACACCGAACAGCGAAAGGGCGGACGAGCCAAGATTCTAAGTCAGATGTTTCAGTCACACTACGGATCCATCGTTCTCCGTCCTGAGCAGGAAGGTATCTACACCTATGTGGGTTCTTTATCTTCGGGTGCTGTCTACGGAAAGCTAACGGATTGATAAAGACCTTTACGGCATTGAGCGATGGGAAGTACAAAAAGGTCGCCGTGGATAAAGAGCCGATTCAGCAGACTGTGCATCCGTTGGCCAATGTTGAGATTGTTGGAAATTCCAGGAGAAGGACTCTCTACTCTTGCTCTGGGGATGTGGTTGACATTGACATTGATGCTAGGGTGAGTTGTTTGTCAATACGAACGTCTGAAAATTACTTATGGCGTGTAACAGGGCATCGCACCTCTTAAACTCACATACCTCACCTCCTACTCAACCCACTCATCCAATACCACCCTTCCCCTTTCCCTTGGCCGATCGCGCCTGTCTGTCCCCGTTCCATCTACACTCTCATCCACTTCTGGTGCTTCGGGTAAACTTAATATCGCCCTCTTGGCTATCGAGGATGGTAATGGTTGTATTCGCAAGTTGACGAACCCCGGCGTTGAGGTGGATATAAAGAGGGAGAAGCCAACGGGTAGGATGGCAAAGACAGGAAAGGCCGTGGTGACTCAGGGAGAGATCGTGAAAGTACCTCTGAGGTTGACTGGGGAGGCGCCATGGGATGTGACTTACTCGAGTGATGGAAAGGAGTTTACTCTCAAAGTGAGGGACCCGAATAGCGAATTGAGCTTGAAGGATAAGGGAGTTTATCGACTTGTCAAGGTATATTGTGGTCTTGAAAATATGTAGAGTTATAACTGACAGACTTTCGATAGGTCAAGGACTCTCATTGCCCTGGCACTGTTTTGTCTGGAGACTCTTCTTTCGAGATAGACTTCAAGCCACACCCTGTGGTCAGTCTTCAAGCATCCGGCCTGATTTCCCACGTCGTTACTGGTTCCGGGAATGTGTACCAGCACAGAGGTCTTTGTGCCGGGCAAGAAGATCAAGCCGCCCTCAAGTTCGCGGGTCAAGCGCCTTTCGAGCTCGGATACCGTCACACGTCTGGTGGACGTACTTCCAGGCATGTCCTCAAGAGTGCTCAGGAGATTGGTATCCTTCATCTCTCTACAGAACCTGGATCTCATCGGTACGACTTTTTGTCTCTTGCCGATGGCAACTATCCCAAGACGGATGTGTCCATCACTCTGGAGCATGAGGTGTTTGGCCGACCTAGTGCAAGCTTTGTGAAGCATAGTAGTCGAGCGCTCTGTCTCGACTCTACTCTTGAAACGGATGCAAAGATCTTACTCAAGGGTCAGGGCCCCTGGATCCTTAGCCTATCTGTGCGTAAACCCGCTTCCACCTCCATCACCACGCACAGTGTCACCACTGCCAATCCCGAATGGACAGTTTCTCTCCCACAAGTTCTGGAGGACATTGGGAGATATGAAGTGACAATTATCAAGGTGGAAGATGTGAGTGGCTGTGAGTGGGTATCGGGGGAAACGGATGAATTGAGAAGTGTGGTGGAGGTTGTGGAAAGTGCGAGGATCGTGCCGGTGGATGAGAAGGAAGATTTGTGTGTGGGTGATAGTTTGGATTTCTTGTTACAGGGTAAAGCGCCCTGGACTATTGAGTTAGTGTTTGTGCTTCTTTTTGATACGTTTATGCTAATCGCTGGGTGTAGATATGCGTGGAAAGGCAAGGATCACAAGGTCACCAGTTCGGCGTCCAGGTTCTCGAGATTTGCAGAGAAGGCAGGCAAATTTGAGGTCAAATCTGTTGCACTTAGGGGTGATCGAGTGAGCATTCCACAAAGATGATCAGATGTGTGATTGGAGGCTGATGTAGGTGATATTCAGTGCAAGCGCCAGGTTGAAGGGATGGTACGAACCGTTCACGCGTTGCCTTCTGCAAGAATTACCTCAGGTGAAAATGATTTGAGAGAAGGTGAGTGTGTATTTCTTGATACATTTCGTCAATCGTTCGAGCTAATTGTGTTATCAGGCGACGAGCCCGCTGTGTTCCGTGTGCACTTTACGGGTACTGCACCTTTCTCCTTTACGTATACCCGCAGTGAACAGATTGGTTCAAAGCACAAGGTTGTCGAAACTCAAGTGCGTTGTATTCACTATATTTGAAATGTGCTTTACGCTGATAGCTTTCGTATTTTTTGCAGACTATAACGGATATCATGGACAGTAATTATGCGATTTCCAGCTCATTGCCTGGTGATTATGCGGTCACATCCGTTTCCGACAAGTTCTGCAGATACCCGCCGTTATCGAGGAGCAAGGAGTAGATTAAAGAAGCGCAAAGTTCTTTCATTGATGGCGGAACGAAGTCCACATGCATTGCATTAATATTGTTCTTGTAATCGGATACAACAGGAAGATAAAATGGACACTGTAATGTTGCTCTATGTTGATGCCGCAATGAGATCTTTGAACATCGTAATGGAAATAGAGAGAAGCTGAGGGTATTCGACTTCGGTCACCGAGGGTGTTTGGAGAGCAATCTCTTTAAATAACTCTTTGATAAGGTCTTCTAATGGCTTGAGCATTGCTTCAAAGGCTGCTCAGCGTTTTTATATCAAAAAGTTCAAGTCGAATATGACACTTACCTTCCCCTTCTGTATCTTCAACCCCTTTCCTTTCTTGACATTGCGCCCATAATCTACTTAAAATGTTCAGTACCTGCCCTCTCCATCTAGATAACCTCTCCGTAGACCTTATTGTACGCATGAGATGCAATAATGCGGTGAGGTTAGAATTATAATGTGGAATGACGGGCGGCGTAGGCGGGTACTGGATTGGATCGAGAAGATGGGGAATGATACTCTGGCATTGAACGTCAGTATGGAAAGAAAAAAGGAGAAGGAATCTAATTACCTTGAGCCAACGTACAATACCAGGTCCGAGGAGATCGCACATGATTATCAACTCTTTTGCTAGACCCACCGATACTTTACCCTCAATGCCAGATGGTGCATACACCCAGCCTTGGACAAAATGTTTTTCCATGATCTCTCCGTATAGTTCAGTCCGTTTTTGATCAGGAAGATTGGTATGCTCAATGAGATGGAGGGTTATGGGTAACACCTTGTACACTGGTGGGTTAGGATGGAGGGAGAGGGTGTGAATGAGTGATTTGAGCAGGAGCGCATCAAGTCCCATGCGGCGCAAGACGGCTGAGTCAAGCTTGAACACCCAGCTTTCCAGCACAGCCGCTCCAGTTTCCCTCCAAGAGGGCTCGTAATCATCCATCATAACCAATGTAGGAGGAAGTACCAGGCCAAGGTTCTTCTCCACCTCGCCTGGGGTCAGTCTGGAGGCACACCAACGGAGGATGTTGTGTGCGCCCCAGCCAGCAGCTGATTTGAAGGGTTGGATCTCATGCATATCCATGTTGGCATCTTTACCTCCAGTTGGAGTTTTGAGGGGTCTCGAAGCAGAGGAAAGGGAGGGGTGGGGTGCAAAGTACGGGCGAAGAGTGGGGAGGAGGTTCAATGGGAGAGAAGAGGGTAGATGAGGCGAGATGTCTGCAAAGATTAGTGACGCCTTATCATTATTTTCCAGACTTACCATTTATACTGTTGCACATCTCTGTGGATGACCAGGAGTCGATACCATGTAGTCTTATGATATTTCCAAGTATTCTGATCTGGTTATCGGTCGATACTTCGTCCCAGCCCCAATCCGTTTCGATTTCTTTGATTTTTGGCGCCATTTCTTTGACAATTTGCAGAGATTTAATTTTATAAGGCTTCAGCCCAAGTTCTTAAAGGTATTTTAGCTGCTGCACAGAACAATTAGAATACATGACTCACCATCCACTTGCTTCATGAAGCCTGACACAAGGGTATCAGGCAGCGCAAGATCTTTCGAGAGCTTGACAAGGCCCTGCAGGAGCTCTTCCAGGGAGCTCCCAATGTATCCTGAGCCTCCAGCGTCGGGGTCTATCTCCTCTACTATCGCCATTTGCGGTCCTAGTTAGCGTTTATAGAAGTATAGATAACTTGACAAAGGAAATGGAGGCATCACCGTTACTGTTTTGACTTGCAGTTTTCCCACGGTCGCTCTGACGGGCCATCCACGTAACGAGATCTGCCAGGCTATTCTCTCTTTCCAAACCAAAACTCCATACTTTTTCTCGCCAAACACATATCATTCGCCCTCAGGGCGTCTATCTACACCTCATTTACGGATAATCCGGAAATATTCCGTTGCAACGATACTGCAATGTCAACTAGACGTTCCTCCGCTGGTCCGGTACACTACCCATCCGCCCCCGGCTTCCCTCTACCTCAGTCCCCATCATCATCCTTTCTTTCCAACCATGTACCATCATATTCCATCCCACCGCCATCTATCCCTGAGTTTGATAAGCATCTATCTAGTAAGAGCTCGTACACTCCGAGTATTGCTCCGAGCGTCGCTGGCACTTCCACAGGGACTGTGTTAGGACGTGCCAGCGGACCGGGACGAAAGCGCAAACAGAAAGAGACAAACGAGAAAAGCGCGGATAGCAAAGAAGACTGGGCCGATATTGAACCAGACGAGGTGTTTAGACGGTTGCCGGTGCGCGAGGTGAAACGAGTGGAAGCGAAGATGAGGAGCGAAGCGCTCAATAAACAGTCAGAACTTCGAGCGATGGTTGGGTAAGTTCTTGCATGATTTGCTTATACGGAAGCTAACATCTTCATCAGAGCACGATACCGAGACCTCTTGACATCTGCTACTCAAATCACCTCCCTTCGATCTTCTTCCCTCCGTCTTTCAGAAAACCTCAAACAAATAGTTCAGTCATGCCAGAACCCGGAACCTGCTGCTGAAAACGACGCAGAGAATGCCTCAATTCAAAGCCAAGGTGAAGAATTCGTTCAAATGCTTCCTGTGGCATCCCACATGAAGCTATTACTTGACGCTCCCGAAGCGCTATACGCCTATCTCTCTCATGGGTCTTACCTCAACTCAGCATTCCTGTGGCTTATCGCACGTGTAGTCAAGGAAGGCCTTGCGAACATGCCTGAAGATGCCAGCCGGCTGTATCTTCCCCTGATGCAGAAACAATGGGAAAACATTGCACCCCTCAGGAACCAGATCTCACAACGAGCTTCGTCGTCTTTGCGGGTATGGGAAAAGGCAGAGCCTCGAACGACGTGCGAGGCACTATTGTCTGTTATCCTTCTCGATAACCTGCCATTATCTGAGGCTCTCACACTTCTTCTTTCTCAACGAAGCAAAGCCCTTCGAGAGATCCTTCACCATCCTTCGTCTCCCCAAACGTCAAACAAAACACGCCCCAGAGCAGGCTCTCGTGCGCAACCGCCTACTGCCATCCGAGAAAGCATCACTCGTACCCTTCTTGATGCTTTACGCTGTATGCTTGAGACAGCTTCCGCTGCCCGTCTTATCTTTGATAAGCGCAAAGATACAGAGGGCAACGGGAAGGCAAATGAGAATGGTGAGAGCATGCTCGATGAGATGATCCGTCTTGTTCAGAAGGGCGAAGCTATCCCAACTGCCACCACCACCACATCTCATCCTATGCCTCATAGACGTAACTCTGGTTCTAGCGCCGCTGCCAACACAAGTCAACGCCGCGCCTCTCGACTCGTCTCCATCTCACTCCCCATGCCCCCTGCTACCTCTACTTCCGCACTCTCTCGGCCACCTGTATCGACACCTGAGATTTTATCTCACCTCCCAGCCTCTCAAATCCTCCTTAGACATTTGCCAACCGAGATCACAGGCTTTACCCCCTTTATCACCCCCTCTGCGCCACCACACCTGTCTGAAACGCTAAGGACTTGGCAGGCCGAATGCGTGGGAGTTTTGAAAGATGCCTTGCCTAGCTGGCTGGAAGATCTGAAGAGTGTATCAGACATATGGCATGTGAGAGGATCCCTTATTGACCTCCTGGAGAAGCAAAAGCAGACGCAGACGGCAACCTCCGGAGAAAAGGAGAGGATAATTCAGGACGAGCTGGAGGAAGAATGGAGTCGCCGGATCAAGGCTATTTGGGATGAGAAGCTTTCGAATGTAGTCAACGATGTCGACCGTCTTGTAAAAGAGGGGGTGGAAAAGGTGTACAGACAGGACGACGAGGAACACCCTGAAGGATTATTGTTCACCGATCTTGCTTTACCATTCGAGAACACCTCATTCACTCTTTCATCCGCGTCCTTATTATCGGATCCACCTCTATCCACCAGCACAGCCACAAATTTAAACAAAACCGATCCCTTCGTGACCTTCCGTGCTACCATCCAGAAACGTATAGCCCGTCGAACATCGGTCCTGGACGAAACCCTCTCTTCCCTCGAAGCGAGTGCGAAGAGCATACAACATGATAATGTCGCGCACCCCTCCCCTGCCTCTTCTCCCTCTGCTGGGAAGGGTCTCCCGGAAGAACTTTACAAAGCTTATGGAGAAAAGGTCAAAGGAACGCTGGATGAGTTGGTGAAGAAGCTGGATAAGATGCTTGGTAGTGTTGAAGAGATGATTTCGGCGGCTGCAGCTGAGGATGGGGAAGGAAATCAAGGGAAACTGAGGGAAAAGGAGGTGGAAGGAGAGGTGTATGTAGGACGGGTGGCGTTGCATCTTGCGAAGAGGAGCATGTTTTTACAAGACCTCTCCGGAGTGGATCTTCAAGGTGAGTAATTTTTCCCCTCGATTCTTTTTACTCATTTCTCATCACTCTTTTTTTTCTTACATGCAGACACTACCACCTACAAGGGCGAGAACATTGTATCCGCTCTACTTCAGGTTCATACCAAATCTACAAAAAAATGGAAGACAGCCGCCATTCGTGAAGCGCTCAGGAAGCTTGATCCATTGTTCAGCGAGTATAGAGGTCCGCAGGAGATTAGGGCTAATTGGCAAGGTACGTTTTTCCCATTCTATCGCCTCTGGCTGTCACTGAACAAAAGGTATGGTTTCGCTAGGGGCATATCCAACAACTCCGTCTGGGGAAATCATGGTCGCACTTCAATCACTTTGTGACGCTTCGAAAGCACTTGGTATCCCACCCCCTTCTCTTCCTGCATCCTACGCGCCCATGTCTGGTAAAAGTGAAGAAGAGAAATGGAAAGGGGATGTGGTAGACGATTTGGTAAAGGGTTTTGTACAAGAGGTGAGGGAGTTGAAGGGATGGGAGAGGATGTTGATTTGGGAGGGAGAGGGAGAAAAGAATGAGCCGATGGAGGTGGAGGAAGGAAAGCCGGAAGAAAAAGAGGGAAAGACGGAGGATAAGGGAGAGAAAACGGAGGAGGAGCAAGAAGAGAGAAAAGAAGAGGAAGAGAGCACGGGAAAAGGGGGAAAGGAGGAGAAAGAAGACTCACAATCTCGAACCCCCAGACCATTTACCCAACCTTCTCAAGGCCCCGAATCCCTCCTCCAATCCGTCCTCGACCTGTCCTTCCTCAACCTCATTGCCAACCAACCCGATCACACTTCGAACCTCGTTTCCAGAATCCCTGTCGAACATGCAGAGTTCAAAGAAAGACTCCAAGTAATTCTCGAAGAATCTTTGAAGAGAGTGCAGCTCCTCATCTATCCCATTGTCTCGCACCTTCCCGTTTCCGTTATTTCCTCCTCTTCCCCAGAACCATCAACAGCAAGATCGGGGGCTGGGGTGGGATATCATCGTAATAGCTACGACAATAATCGTATTCTCTTGCGGTTCGGCCCGCCCGACAGTAATAAGCCTGGGACAACAGCAGAGTTTAAAAGCCCGTTGGTGGTTGCTAAGCCTGGCAAGAGGATGGGATTATTGAGTGTCGATGATTAGTAATATCTACAGATGACATGTTCCTCGTGCCGATTGTTTTTAGCTCTCGGTGTTTTTGGTGTTTTTTTTTTGGCACTTTTGCATGAATTACATTGCATATTTTACTGTTTTAAGTGTCTTGAAACTGAACTGCTCCGTTATATTCTCCTTCATCAGACCGTCATTCGAGATTACCGCATAGGGCATTAGGCTTCCCTTGTCTGATTAACAATGCCTTTTCTTTTTGTTCTCCAAAGTAATGAAGGGGCCACCTGAAAATGAAATCACCATGGCTAAGGTTGCTGCCCTGAGAGTGCGCTGAATAGTTAAGTATGATTCAGAAAGGAACTGAGCGTACAGCCGTGAAGACTGGTGCATACGAAGACTTCTTTCTGGTCTGTTCAGCTAAGATTAGTGAAAATTGTTCCTGCGAAACCTACGAAACGATATATTCTGCTTTAAACCTCTTCGATTAGCCCATTTCAGATGATGGTATAGCATGTCTATTAAAGATCTACGGGGTATAATATGCAGGGTATATCTTGTAATGATTGATGTTGTAATACAAATAATCTATATGACGTTCTTGATGGCAACGGTGCTGATAACTGCTGTCCGTTTCTTTTCGACCATATCCGCCGTCTTGAGAGCATTCAGCTCATTGAGTTTGTATATCTACAATCATCTCATCAATTTTCGCCTTCAACATCACTTAACAGCGAGACTCACCTTATCCACCCTCGCCCAATCAGTCCCCTCACTAATTCCTTCCCACCCGATCAACTCCCCCTCTACAACATTCTTCATCGCCTCATACACTTCCTCCACCCTATCTCCTCGTTTCCCAAACTTTACCACAGCCAGGTTGGTAGTAATGTCAGATACACCGTGTCGCCGAATAGAGTCAGTAATGTTATTGTTTGGCGAGAGAAGGAGGAGCAGTTCGGAGTGGAGGTTGTGTGACCGTGTCTTGGGTTGTCGAGTTTCGGAGGAAGATGAAAGAGAAAGAGAAGAAACATCCGGATCGGCGATGTCAGAGAGGGGAGGAGGATCGGTAGGAGCAGGACCAGTAGAAGGAAAGGCATAGAGGAGTGTTGAGAGGATAGCGATTAAGAGATGTTCTTTCGAGACCAACTAATACCAAAGAGTTGCGTCAGCTTTAACCGGGTCAAAAGGATAAGGGAGAGACGGACCAAGTTAGCCTCTACAAACCCAAAGTCAACCTCTTCCCTTGCCTTGTCGCCCTCTGGGCCGGTCATTTGGGACGCTTCGATGAGCCGTTTTCTGATCTGAGGCGCGTTGGTGACATTCTTGAAAAGCGCAATGTGGATATTGCTGTACTCTGGTGGAAATGCGGGGTAAGCATATGTCTCCATTGTGAAGATGGTGTCCGAAGCCTTGAGAGTCTTCTGGTGAATAAAAGAGTCACTGAGACTGCTCTCGTCGTTCACTGGTGAAACGACGAAATGGAATAATCCCGAGCCAACGTTCCATAAAATTGAATTACGTAATGCTACACCGCACTATGACTGTGCCTGCGCCCTTCTTTATTTTGCACATCAAAAGTCAAAAGGAGCGGATCTCGACTCTTCACACTGATAAAGCGATGCTTCATCCCGTGATCACCCTTGATTCCAGCAAGCCGCAGCGGCTGTTTTTACTTTCCCCAATTCCAGACTGTCCTATTCTCATTTCAGATTCCAAATTTAGTTCCTTGAGCCCCCATTTTGCCCTCTACTACTAAACTCCGGGTAGCCATGCGACAAAGGATGCCTTTGGAACAAGCTGCGAATACTCCGACAACCGGCAGACCTCACAGCGCAGTTCCAGCCTCGAGCCACAACGCTGCAATTTTCAGCCGTCGATATTACCAGCTTTCATCTGCTAGATGCCTTCGCAATTTGCTCAGACTGACCACCTTTTACTGACCGCTGTCGTTCTCTACTCACTCCTCTACTGACCATAATCCGCACTTTCTATGCCCTCCCCGGTGGTCCCCATGGGACCCTTCAAGCACGGCATGGCATGGGTCGCCTACCGCTTCACCTCTACGGTCTTGGAGTGAGTCTCGTCCTTCATCAGGTAGGGCTTTTGCTGACGGACGGACTGTCAGCGATATCTGGCCGGGTGTATTCTTCTTCACGGGCGTCGCAACCAGTGAATCTGGATTGCCAAAGATATTATGTATATAATCAAGTACTGATGTGCCTGTCCAGTGGTGGTCTGTGTGAGCGAGTTCACAAGCGTCAATCTGGGCATTAACTCTGTCATGTTGACAGTACTCGGTACTATCGTGTGAGTCTGCTACCTCATGAGACTTCCAACGTTCTTTTCCTTTGGGCAGTGACGGCACATTTTGACCAAGAGTAGGTCCTTAGTGGTCTCGTTCAAGACAAACAACTCGTATTCCCGATGGTGGGATGGTGAGTGCGAAGTAGCCTCACATTTACTGTATTCTCAATCCGAAACAGGTCGTAATAGCTGGGCCAATCTGACGACCATTTGTCGTCAACTTGCCATGCTCATCTGGATCCATGTAAATCGCCGCTTCCGTGCTTCCTCCTGCATTTTGTATCTAATTCACTTGGCATTAGGTCCCAAACACCCTCCCACCTAAAGAGGAACAACCGACGCCAACCCAGCCGGACTCCCAACCTTTAAAGGATCCCCCGCCCACTCCCACTGCTACCGCCAAAAGCGACTCTTTCCGATCCGTCACCACTTCCCCTACTCCTGTCCCAGGCCCTACGCAGAAACCCTCTGCTGCCACCTTTCATACCGCGGCTACCGACCCCTCTCCATCCCGCTCAGATTATTCCCTTATCAGTAGCATCGAGACTGATTTGACAGGGTATGATATGGGAGATGGATGGAAAGCTGCAAAGGGAGAAGAGGATGAGAGGATGAAGAAACTGGCAGAAGAGGTGAAAGAGAGGCAGAACCCACAAGTGAGGGCAGAGTTGCATGGTTTGATCGAGAAGAAGAGTTATGTCGGTTTGGTGAGTTTCTTTATATTGACCATCCATTGATTACACTTGACAATCTGATCCCTTCAGGTGCAAGCGTTTGCGGTATCTATGAAGCACGCCCTCCGAGGCGAGACAGGTCCATTTTACTCGGATCTCTACTCTCTCATCGCCTTCTTACCCAAATACAACCCCGCGTCTTATCCGCCAATCACCCGCGACCATCTTTTGGCATTATGGCATAACGGACTCCCAAGGCAAAAAGCTAGTCGGGCAACAGATGACATCGCTGTACCTCTTACTGTCCCCGTCGCATTTACTCAAGACGCTCTGAATCAGCCCAACCTGCCAAATCCATTCTTCCTTGATGAGGAAGAAAAAAGCGGTGGTGAAGAAAAGTTGTGGGGCCCGAGCCACGAAGATTTTACGGTACAGGCGATCAAGTCTGCAAGTGCCTTCGTGAAGACGGATGATCCTGAAGTCTTTGTGGTTACTTCGAAACGTGAAGGACGAAAGTCGATCCAGCAGAGGAGGAGTATCCGAGTTTCTAGGGATATCCTTCCAACGTCTTTGCATCAAGGCCAACATCAAAACCAAAGGGACAATTCTTCCGATGAACAAGTCACCCTGGAAACAGTCGAACTCATGCCTCCTCGTCACCCACCGCCTCCTAAAGTATGGGATTTTTTCCCGCCGCTCAGGATATTCAAAGTCGTGTACGATCTGTTTCGATGGAGGAAGAAACAGGGGCAAGGGCAGACGGAGAGGACAAGGGGTGGAAAGCGAAGGAGGATGGGTACGACGATGGAGATTCCTCAGGAAATTTTGTAAGTGTTTGTACTTTATCCGTCACCTATAGTTTGGAAGACCAGAACCGAAGACCTAGACAGTAGCTAGAGTTGACGATGGTTGAAGGATGTACCTCTCCTCCTACCTCGCCGATCTCAACCGTCGAGCCATCATCTCCCCAACTACATCCACAGCCATCACGACCACTATCCTCGAACTACAAAGGGCCATCTCCGACCTAGAAAAAATCGCGACCACTCCCATCCCATCCGCGTACACCTTTCACCTCCACCTCACCGTCTACTTTTACCTCTTCTTCATCCCTTTTCAGGTTTACACTTACATCGGATGGGTGGCAATTCCCGCGACAGCGGTGGCTAGTGTGATTTATCTGGGATTTTTGGAGATTGGGATGCAGATTGAGATGCCGTTTTATTATGATCAGAGTGATCTTGATTTAGATGAGTTTGTGTTGAGAATCTCGCATCAGATTGCTCAACTGACTGCTGTAAGTCTTAACCGCCTCTTCCCTCCGCTACATGTGATCGGTTTGAAAAAGAAAAGTCCTGGCACGTTAATGATTCCGGATGATCTTAGTTCCCAACGCAAATACTTTCCTCCCACGTCATCCTCTCCCACCTCAACCAGCCGTTCCTTCCCACCCTACGTACTTCAGCGCCCGAACTCCTCGGGGTGGACGAACGTTCACACCACCCTACCACCAAGGGATTTGCTAATGCTTTCTCAACTTACGATTGCCCCGCTCCTTCCCTGTCATCCTCCGCCTCGGTCAAGGAGAAGGAGGCAGAAAAGGTAGAGACCACGAGAGCAATGATGAAATCGATGCGGGATATCGAACTCATACTGAACGCAAATTGGAGGGATGTGACGACTGATGCGAAGAGTACGATTGGGAAACCGAGGGATCAGTTGGAGAACCGGACGGGTTTGGAGGTTGCTGTACTCAAGCTTTAGCGGTTAGCTGATCTTTCGATGACGAAGCATCTTTCAGCTTTGAACTCCTACACAGACAGCGTGCTGATATCGGCACATCAGTGTTTGACGGACGGCCGACGCGATGCTCTTTTATCAATGCTTTATCATTTTTTGTCCTTTATTAGGTTTTAGATGCTGCGTCTATCTAGATGTCTCAGTGGTCTCAGTGTTCCTTTTGATATGAATCCAATGTACTTTTTCTTGTGGCGAGACGGTCCGGTAGCAGGTACAACAAAGTCGCTCGTCTCCTTTTTGTCTCGCCTGCTTCGCGGGTCAGGTAGAGCTGCCGTGGTGAAACAGGTGTTGACTGTAAAACTCACAGTCCTTGGGAAGCTTTTGGCACCTTTCTAAATTAAGTGCTGAAGAGTCAAGCCTTGGAACGGCTACATTGGACACTGTGCTTGGAAAACGTATACGAGCTTTTTGTGAGGCTTGGGTTCTCGGTCAACCCCGAGGATGGCCAACCAAACCTTTTGACAGTTATCTACACGATTTTTAATGACCAAAATTGCCTCATAAGAAGAAATGTTAGCAACGATTGAAGAAGTAGTATGCGTGTGAAGGAAGGAACGTCCATCGATGATGCCTTTAAACACGACCAAAACGCGTTTTGGTACTTACGTAAAATGTGAATTTTGGGTTTTGGTCGGACCAAAACGTGAAATTGAAAGTAGCTTATATGGTAAAACGGACAAAATGGAGTCAATGATATTATTGAGGCGGGGTTTTAGATGATGATGAGGGCGTAGGGAGAGAAGGGTTTAAATAATAAATTTTGGTTACATCACGGTGAGATGGATATTAGGAGGTGAAACGAACAACATCAATGACGGCGGGGATGGGAATTTTGGCCATAAAAACCCATGCAGAGCCGTAAAATGATTTAAACCCTGAATTGGTATATTTCGGGACACCAATGCTGGTTTGGAGAATTGATAACTGAAATTTTTGACCTCCACCCACCACCATTTACGTTTTGATTGATTTAAGAAAAAATACGACAACAACAACGTCCACCTATTTACTTATATCATTTTATCATATAATCACGATTGCATTACGGAGCAGACAGGAAATAACCGCTTCAGAGGACAAACTATCGTTGAGATCTCAGACTCGAATTCTTCTCCATCTCCGGACTATAAACCACCTCGCGTTGGAACGAAATCGGCTCTATTACACTCTATCACCTTCTCACCATTAGCTTAAAATCAAAACAAGTATGAGCTCCCAAATTTCACAATCTCCTGATCCCGCGTCTCCCGTCGCTATTTCATCACAGCCTCGGATACAGCCCGCACAAAAAATCAAGGGTCGGAAAGGTAAAGCCGGAGGAACGGGAAAGAAAGGCAAGGTGTTTGTCGAGGACAAGGTATGTCTTTTGTTTCCTTGAACGTTCCGGTCGCTTCTTAAAAGGCGCCTGTAGTGGTGTACTTTTAAGCTGACAGCTTGCTTTCCTCGACACATTTTCCTTCCCAATTCCCATTCGCTAATCCTAATCCCTTCGACTTGCCTCATACATCTTCGCCTTCTTGCACTTGCTCAAACCTTTGATTTGATTCGACATAACAGAAGGACCTGCTTTCGTTAATGTCCTCCATAACATCGGATAAGGACTCTTTACGGGCGGAAAAAGTTGCCAAAGCCAAGGCGCACATCGAAAAAGGAGATGGGAAAACGGAGAAGAAGAATGACGGAAGTTTGAGGAAACGACAAGAGAAGCAAAAGGCTTTGGTAAGTCCACATTCTTCCTTATGGGACCTTTCGGGTTTTTCACCTCCGTCCGTCTCTCTTTCATAGACATGATATCTTGAATCGTGTATGAGGTATAAAAGCTGATGCGAACGACTGTCTTTTCGTGGATGCAGGAAGCCGCAAAAGCAAAATTGGTAGAAAAGCAACGAGAGAAGAGGAGGAGGAAACAGGGCAAGGAAGTTGTCGATGAAAAGCCTACGAAGAAGAGGGTAGGATTCGCGTAGTAGTTCTGTATCAATGGGCAGTTTCAACGAGCAGCGAGTTTCGAAGACGATTGCGGTGCAATGGGGTGAGAAGAGCGCAAGATGCAGTAGACATGAGGATGGAAATGAGGGTGGTTTGGGTGTAAGATCAAAGACCTGTAACTAGACAAATATGTATCTCACTCATTTGCTGTCAATGCACAATGGGAATTCAATAGCTCTCGATAATTTCTGGAGTCCCGAGGCATTGCCATAATTATGAAACGGAAGCCGGGGCTGCACTAACTGGAGATTACTATCCTCCTGAGACGCATCTCCTAAGGGATCATTGCACACTCACAAGCAGTATACATAGAGCGGCCACTCCGCATTTTACTTGCATAGACCAAGAAGTACATCTGTAGGTAGAAGATACAGAGTCATCCACAGTCGATTTTGAGGAAAGACAACGTAAGTAGCATCTGGTTTCTTATCGCTGTCTGTTTTGAGATGACCCCGATTTTCGCCGCCGGGCAGTGGAACCCCTAACATAACCCTCGCCTCAGTTATTAATATAATTACGAATGGGGTTATGTATATTTATATAGTTCCCCATTCTTAAAGGCAAAAGGAGATTATAACTAACTCCGCTTTGCAGTATAAGAACTCCTGTCCTGGCGCGTGGCTAGCAATCATTTAAATGGCGACAACCACGCAAATCGCATATCACTCAGATTCACGCAAACAAGCTATCTAACATCCTCAACTCGCCCATAATCCCACAAGTCAATCCTATATTCCTTTGAAAGAGCGGTGGACAGAGGTCACAATGCGGGTACAAGGATGGGATCCGTTATTGTAAGTATTATCACGTCGTTCACGTCGCCCTCAATTCACCCTTGGGTCTTCTTTGTAGAATCATTTGTCAAATAATTTCCCTCCAAACCATCCATTATCTTACCCTCTCAACCCTTCTCCCTCCGTTTCTTACGACACTCACATCTCCCGACATTCTCACTTATTCTGGCGGGCCGTCGACTGTGTCACATGTGATGGATTGGCGAGAAATGGCTGCGCGGCCGACAGTGAATAAGGGGACTTTTCCTGGTGTTGAGGGATGGAGAAAATTGAGAGGCGCTTGGGCAGGAGGCAAGTGGATTGGTAAAGTGAAGCAAGAAGGGGAAATGGGAATGAAGGAAATGAAGGAAATGAAGGAGGAGATGTGGGATTATGGGGTGGATAAGAAGAGGGGATGGGTTATCGCTGGGACGTGGATGCTGGCATTTGCCATCGAGTAAGATCTCCCCTTCATTTTCGTGTTAATCACAATGCCTGACTGTGAGCACAGTATTTTGCCATTGTACTATATCGTTCGTCGACCGACACATATCCTTGACTTCGCTCTTACTCTCATTTTCAACCATTTTATTTTGACGACCTATTACTCCGCCTCCTTCCCTACATCAATGTTTTATTGGCTGGTTCAAGCATGTGGGGCAGTCCTCATGGTTGTTTCTGCCGAAGCTGTAAGCTGGTTTTTTTTTTTTTTTATAAAAAGGAGAAAGCTGACAGACCCCGCTCACTTAGCTGTGCGTAAAAAGAGAGATGAAATCAGCGCTCGAAATCGGATGGACCTCAGATCCAGAAGCAGGATTACCTCTCTTCGAGCATCAGCCTGACGTTAGTGGTGATATAAACAGTATTCCTCAGGCTGGACCCAGTACAAATAACGTCAAGCAATCAGAGGCTGCCGGACCAACAGAGGAGATTGAGCTACATGAGCTGCAAGAAAGATGATAGGAACACCGCTCTGTTCTGTTACTCTTGGACATGATTATGACATGCATTTTTGTATACTAATCGCATCAAAAAAAGGGGGGTGGTCGTCAGGCGTGGTCTGTCGTCGGCACTCGATCCCTGCCTTCGGTGTGACTCGCCTCATCACTGGGTAGTCCATTGCCCTCAGTCTCCTGGGGTTTCCCACAGCGGTAATGCTGGTGGTGACTAGTATCACAACGGGTCCATCCCGTAAAGTTTGGCCACAGAAGCTTTTTGGAAAGAGTATATCAACTCCAATAATCTGTAACCCTGGACGGAGGCACACAGCAGAAGTGGACTTCAGAACTGATAGAGAACAGGACATTTGGTGATAATAGCTGCACATATACGGTCTTTCATAGTTGTTTTGGTTTCGATAGTTGTTTCATTACCATGGTGCATCGCTTGATATGATAAGATATTCGTTTGTTGTTTTTGTTTTTTCAGCGCGAATTCCGACGGACGGACATGTCCGAGCTCAGAGATTGCAGAAGAAGAAGCAGATAATAAATACGGGGCCCCACCGTCTCACGTCCACCAATAATGAAGAAAAGGCCGCACAAGGTCGTCTACTCAAGCTCGTCATTCTTCATTCATATCATTCTAGAATTGCATTCCTGTCAGTGTAACAGATAACACGTTTTCAAACCCGGAATCATGTCGTTCTTCGAAAAACTCATGACTCGAAGAGGGTCCACTGATTCCCAGATGAAATTCGTCTCCTGTAAGTGATGTCGAACGTCTATTCGAAACTTAGTCGACAGGTGAACTGATATTTCTGGCTACAGATCGATCAAGGTTACATCCCCAGGGCATAGTTGGGCTAGTGGACTCCACCGAACAGTTCGTAGCACCGCTCAGTTTCCCTGATAATACCCTTGTACGGACGATGCAGCAACTCATCGAAGAATGGGACGCGACACATCGCCATTTACTTCACGGTGCTCCTATGGAAAGCTTGGACATTGTAGAAATTCTTGCACCTCTTCGAGGAAGGGATGTTATTTGTGTTGGGAAAAACTACAGGGAACATGCCGAGTGGGTGCGATCGCTGTTTAAGCTCGTCAAATATGTCGGTTGACGTTCAAGTAGAGAATTTCATAACAGTGGTTTTGACAATAGTGATAATAAAGCTCAACCTGACTTCCCTGGTGAGTATTGTTTGAAATCGATCATTCAGTTGTTTTGATTGATCTGGATTGCAGTGATTTTCACCAAGCGCGCAACGTCAATTATTGGCACCAACCAGGAGATCTACCCTCATCCCAGAGTGACTCAGACATTAGATTATGAGGGTGAATTAGGCATTATCATTGGAAAAGCTGGCATCCAAATCTCCAGGGAAGATGCTTGGGATTACGTCTGGGGTGCGACTATCATCAATGATGTGAGTTAAAATTGCAAATGATCTGTGGATGCACTGACTTCGCGAGGTAGGTCACTGCTCGAGAAAGACAACGAGACCACAAGCAATTCTACATCGGGAAGTCTCTAGACACATTCTGCCCTATGGGACCTTACGCCGTCCACTGTAAGCTTATCCAAACGCCTTGCAGGAAGTTAAAGCCTTCTTTGACACTTCCACTAACCCATCTTCAGCTTCTGTCCTAGACTGGCGCAATATGATGCTCGAAACACGCGTGAACGGTCAGATTCGTCAATCCGCCAACACTTCACAGCTTATCTTCGACATCCCCGCCCTCATCGCCACCTGCTCAATGGGTATCACCCTCCAGCCCGGGGATGTGATTTCTACCGGAACTCCGGCAGGGGTATGTCTCTCTTCGGGCGAGTTTTTGAAGCACAGGGATGTTATCGACATTAGTATGTCCGGATTGGGAACATTATCGAACACCGTCGGAGATCCTAACAGACCCCCACCGGCTTGTGCGCCATTGAACGAAAAGGTGCTTGTAAGATCGAATGCCACGATAAAAGGGATGAGGTTGGCTGGAGAAACTGGCCCTGTGGGGTCATAAGGGTTCGTAAGGTTACTTCAGAAGGGCGTGTTGAGTAGTTAGTCGAATATTCCGGGAATCATACTTATTCGTTGTAGACTCTTCTGGATGGATGTTCCAGAGCCATAAATGCCCAACAAAAGTGTAATATGAGTGCATAATCCTGTCACGAGTGTTTTTCATCATCACCACTCATGTATCAAAAGATACCGTCCTCCTTCCCTAATCATCTTTTCCACGATCCTTGCTTTTCGCCTCGCTACTTCTTCCGACCTCTTCGCTATCTCTGTACTCTGTCCTCCCATGTCCATGCACATGATCCTCTTCCTCATCACTATCATCCCCCATCGCAAAGACAACATTCTCCTCCCCTACCCCATTTCTCACGAGCCCTTTTCGTTCATCCTCGTTATAATCCTCATCATCATGTTGGGAAAGCTGTTGGTGCCCGCCGAGGCCCCGACCATGTCCGTTCTCGAGGGCTTCGATTTCGTAATCTTCAGCATCTGCTTCGGCTTCGTCTTGCGCGAGTTCCTGTGACATGGAGAAACGAACGTTGTCTCGGGTCTGCGCGATTGGAGGAACCGAGGGGTTAGTTCTTGGTCTCGAAATTGTGTGACATGAAAAAAGACTCACCGGACGCCATAAATAAGCAATGGCTGTAAAAGCGCATAGGTATATGGTAGCCAGAGAACCATCCAACAAGATCCACCTATACCTCCAACTATTAGGAGTATAGTCTATAAATATTTGTCAGCCTTTTAAGCCCGCGTTCCCAAATTCACTTGCATTCCGCCAGCGAAGAATTTACCTTCATTCATCCTGTTTGACAAGCTCATACTAGACACAACAAAGAAGGCAGCAACCGCGATAACGCTAACAACCAAGATACGCCAGAGACGTTGGAACATTTGAAGCTTGTGACGTTGTTTACGAGCTTGAAGGTGCATGATGGTACCTACATAAAAGGGGATTAGCCAAAAAATGGGGTAGAGGCGTGGGAAAAAGATTTACCGTTGAGGCTGACGATAATCCACATAAGGAATGCGGTGAGAGTGATTGAAAGGGGGAAGATGAGAAGAAGGACAGTGAACAAGGATGCATCCTATCAGGTTGTCAACTCCGTCCTAAACTATGCGTATGCAAGGAACTTACGTCAAGCTCAACTTCCACAGTCCCCACAGAGTATAACACTACTCAAAACATTAGCTCTTGTCGATAGATGACAATTAGAAGACGACTCACCACCAAAAATGAAGTGCAAGATAGTCAACAACCTAACCTTGTTCATAACACTACCTAGACTGTGAGTGACAACAGAGAGACCCATGCAGACGATAAGCAAGAGGAAGAAACTGAGCGAGTTTCGAGCCGCATTCAAAACGGCGATGACGAAAAGGAAAGCGAGGGAGGCTGTACCTCCGCCGTGCTTGTTAATATAGCGGTAGTATGCGAATTGGGCGAGCATCTCGATGATGAGAAAGACGATGGTGCCGGAGATGTAGTATTGCATAGGGCTAACATGGATTGTCAGAGTATGTTCACTGTTCCCCATGCATATATAAAGCCTTACAGGAGTTCCCGATGGTGTTTGCTGCAGAGGTACGCCCATCCACATCCAAGGACGAAATACACGATACTCAAAGCGAAGTAGAACTGAAGAATGTCAGCAACGCTGGCAAGCAATCTTTGAAGCTAGAAGCTCACGTGAATCTTGGGGTACTCTACAGCTGGCAGCTCCCCAGCAAAGTTGTTGCGGAACAACACCATACCCGAGTACTCGGCATGAGTAGCTTGTCGTTCTCGAACACTGTCTCTCGAGTTGACAAGTGTGACAGGAACAATCCCCACGCAGTAGTATCCAGTCTTGGGAACAGCATAAGTGATGGGAGCACTGAAAACAGGGACCGACACCGGAGCCGTGGAGGTAGAGTCTGAATCGGCTGTGGACGATCCGGTTTCCGTCCAATCTTCAGAGTCCTCAGCCGATTCATCATCCGAAATTGCCACACCCGTTACAATGCGGTTCACGATATCCCCCACCTGCCTCTTTTGCCATCCATCCCCCAAAGCTTCAGCCAGCCCTTCAACCTGTTCAGCTTGTTCCTGATCAGCCTCATCTTCATCCATATCAGCGTCTACTGAGTCAGTCTCCTGGACAGGCTCCTCAGCAACTTCGGTGGAAGTTTCCTCTTGGTCCTCATTTTCGGTCGGCAGGGTATTATTATCATCTTCATCAGTTGTGGGAGTTGGAGTATAGTCGTTCGAGAATTTGAGAGGTGTTGTGAAGATACTTGACGACTCAGCAGAGACATCGTCGGGGAAGGATGTAAGGAAGGAACCGAGCTGGGCATTTGAGCAAAGACCGGATCTGACGGCCGATGTTGTACATATGTATGTCCTCTAGTCATGCGACAGTGGTCAGTATCCATAAGTGTACCATATGCAAAACGATGGCACCACTCACAGTCTCGTCTCCAGTTTGCGCTCCCAGGTACTGGACATCATTCCACTCGTAGATTATCAAAGCAACTTGCCCAGATGATGTTTGGTCAAAATCAACTGTAGGAAGCAGTTCAGCTTGGACGTATTGAGGTAGCTCAATTTCGGCTAACCTTCTATATAGGCGTCTTTGCCTCCATACATGCCAGAGCATACTTCCCGCAGCGAATCTGTGTCGCTAATAGGAACTGCGAAAGATGAGAGTCAGTCGTGACTTCGCCATAGTCCATCAAATGGAAATGGTGTGTACGTACCTCGGAAGGCATGGCTGCGTAGGAAAATACTTGAGAAAAAGAGAAGAGTAGATAGAAGGGCGGACGGAAGTCTGAACATGGTGATGCGTACGACGGTGCGGTGCCTCACAGTCAAAGAACAGCTATGCGAGGAGGATAAGGAGATTCAGATGCTGTCGCCGAAGACCCAGTACTATGGGCACCGTTTGAGAAGAGTTGGAGGCTTGGACTTGGATAAGGGGAGATCTGGACGACACGATACGATTTGAATCTGGCTGGTGAACCTTGATTTCGGATATGACTGGCTGCGCGCGGCGATCCGAAAAACGCTGAGAAAGAATCGCAGAGAGCGATTATTTTCATTATGCATGCATGTATTTTCCTTTTTGAAGGGAGTAGCATTACTATACTTTGGTCGTATGCCAGGTCAAAATAGCAAGCTGGAAAGTACAAGTTGCATACTATTGTAATTCCATGTTTTACCTATGAGAATCCCCTCTGCCAAAGGTGTCAAAGGATGGTGACGCATCTTTTTTTTTCCTTTTTTTGTTATGACTTGTGGTGATTGCCGAAGGCGTACGGATTACGAATGGTAGACCAGATGAACATCAAAGAAGGTTATCCTGGAATTATGTATTTACTCAGTCTGTGACCTTTCTCCAACAACGACCACGGCCTTGCATTCTCTATTGGTGGACGTTCATTGATATAAAAACGAAATAGAAGAACCATGGTTTACTGGGTCTTCGGCTACGGGAGTTTGATCTTCAAACCTCCGTGAGTGCTTCCCTCAAACTAGCGACTGAAGAGTTCAGTTGACAGATCCTCATTAGACCACATGCAGTGGAACAAAGTAAGTTGTCACCTGGACAATCCACAAGCTGACTTTGAAGTATCTGGTTATGTGAAGGGTGTGGTCCGCAGGTTTGCCCAGTCATCGATTGATCACCGTGGAACGCCCGAGCATCCAGGCCGAGTTGTCACAGTCGTGGAAGCAAAGGTGTGGCATGGTCTAGAAGGCATCGTTAGTACACCGTTCTCCTCCTCCTTGACTGGAACTGATTACCGTACTCAGACACTGAAAGATGATGAAATATTGCCTGACGACTATGTGTGGGGTATCGCCTATCGAATAGACTCAGAGAAAGCAGAGGAAGTCAAAGCATACATGGGTGAGAAACAGTCAAACAATTGAGGACTATGACTGACTTTGAATCAGAGTATAGAGAAAAGGTATTTGAGAGAAACTTCCCTTTGACTTTATATCGATTAATGCTGATCACAAACTCAGCACGGTTACACCTGCCATCTTGTTCCTGTATATACCCGATCAGCCGATGGGAAGCAAGAAGTTATCGCTGTTGAAAGTGTAAATCTTAAGTTTGGCTTGACTTCTGCTATCATATTGATTTGAGTCTCAGTCAACCATTTGGATAGGTGAACCCGAAGACCCAGCGTTCGGTGAGCTTCTGTTATTCTTCTCCTGCAAAATGACTGACGCAGCACGCCATTTAGTTGGTTTCGAACCCTTAGATACTCTCGCGAAGACCGTCTTGGAAAGTGAAGGCCCATCTGGGCCTAACAAAGTAAGTGTCACAGCTGCATTGTTTCCCTACGCCCGGCCGCTACTGATTATGGTGATTTCAGGATTATCTTTTCAAGCTTGCGGAGAGTGTACGACATCTATATCCTCATGTAAAGGACGATTATTTGTTCAATCTAGAGGTGAGAGGCCCTTGCTAAAGTTACGGCATATGCTGATGTGAATATAAACTATATAAACTAGCGTGCTGTTAGAGCGCTAGATATCACACAAGGATAGAATCAAGATCTATACATGCATTGCATTATAGGCAGCACAGGCGAGATATGCATTTCGAGTAGTTACGGGCGAAACGAATCTTTCTTCGCCATTCGACGATGATATTTCGAAGCCTAGGCATCATGTACACCCCGTAAGTTGCCTGCTTAAATCCAGTCAATGTCGCCAGTCTTATACATAGTAAGTGCACCACATTCACATAGAATATCACTGAAAACATGCAATACTACTCGGTGACAATGACTTTCATTTACAACTTCAAAAATCTACATTTTTCAACTTCCGAAGGCCCCAAAATATTTAGTTTACAACCCATCACCGACTGCCTCGTTTGCCTTTTCAAGCTCTGCCTTTTCATTGTAAAGACCTTCACGACGGCTTACGGACTTGGGGTCGTAGAATGGCCTCTCACCCACGGAAACAGACCTGGTTCCAACTCGAACGTTCTTGTCCAGGTCATAAGTGGCAGAGTCTAAAACGCGGTCAGCACTAGTGTGGGTAAGTGAACGGTAAATGGTACTCACGGAAAGTGCATCTGTTGTCCCAGATGGCCTATTGCAGCGAATTCACGTCAACAAATTCTCCCGCCAAAATACCTTAATCAACTTGGGACTTACAAGATTGTTCTCCTCCCATCGGAATCGGACCTGAAGGTCGTGGTTACCATCGATGTGCTCATAAAGGAATCCGAGCAAACGGTCAGATTCATGAGGAGTCAATTCGTTAATCTTCTTGGTAAAGACTCGGTTGACAAAGAGACCCTTCCAGCCGGTGACGGGGTTGGTCCTGATGACAGGATGGACAGCGCTCAAGTGCTGGCCGACGTTCTCAGGAGCACCTCGCGGCTCTCGCAAGGTGGCGTTGGTCTTGCGGGCCATGTCAATGAAATGTTGACCGACGTGGGTGGCAGTGAGACCTTCGAGGAAGGTCCTGTATGCGGGGGAAAGACGGTCGTACGCCTCGTAAGAGGAAGCCCAGAGAGTGTCACCTGAGTCATGTGAGTGAAGGAACAGCTGATGTTTCTTAAAGCGAATGTACTTACCACCGACTTCGGGAAGGGTTCTGATCTGAAGAGTGGCGTAGTCAGAAGGGTGGGGCTCAAAGGTGATATCAGAATGCTGCGGTGAAGTATGAGCGCTAATTCCCAGGTAATGCCATAATAACCCTCAACGTACCCAGAGAGTATTGCCGAAAGGTCTCTTCAAAACAGTGTCATCACTTTTCTGGAAGTTCTTGTCGAAAACGAATTGGTTGGAGATAACGCTAATCTCATCACCAAGCTCACTTCCGCCAAGAGTAAGAGGGTGGACGTGTAGACCACTAGTCTTGGGCTTTCCTCCAAGGGCACCAAGAGCCTCTATAAGATCCTTCTGCTCTACAGGGGAGATCGTGGCGTCACGGAAGAAGACGACACCTCGCTCAGAACTACGTCTTCAGTTAGTCGCAACTCCTGCGATGAGCCGTTCAGCATACTTACACAAGCCGCCCGAGGGCCTTCAATCGCTCATCATTCCCAAGGATGTCTCGAATACTCAATACCGGCTTGCCATCCTTGGAAGGAGAGTCTCGGAACTCAGTACCAATACTGGGGGTGGAGTCAAAGTGAGAGTATGCTCGAAGGTCGAAGGGCGTCTCCTTGTTCACATCGACGGCAGCAAGGCCAGCCTTGATGGACTCAACAGGGTCGGTGAGGGAAGTTGCGAGGGCGACAGGCATCGTTGTTGGTTAGAAGGGTAAAGTAAGTTATAAAATGAAGAAAATGAAGTTATTGCTGAATCGAGAGGAGAGCAGTGTATGTGGCGCTGATCTTATAAGTGATTTATTGACCGCTTGAGTGAATGATTAGATGATTTCGCTTTTGACCGATAACCAACGATGACAATGGGATGTCGTTGTCTTCGTTTTATATCACACGAAGGGGTCGCACGCTTTTAATCGTCAATATTGCACAAGCTCGGCACAAGTTGGCGTTACCTCGTTGCAGTTGTTTTCCCTGGGGTTATTCAATAGAAAAATCAGCCGGGTTCTTTTCCCAGACGGCCAGCTGACGAGTAAGGATTAGTTGCGAATGATGATGATGTTCGCAGTTGCAGATCTTGCCTTTGCGGGTTGTTGGTTTTTGTGCGGTCCTGGTCGTTTTACCCGCTATTATTGGGATGGTGTAGAGTTCACGTTTGTATGTTGGGTTCAAAAATTCGGAATTTGTTCTCCAGGATCTGGAATAGTTCGAGGTGCATGACTTTATAGTATGGTAAATATCACCTTTGGGACGTGAGGATGGAAGACGGTTAGAGATTGTGTGATCCAACGTCAGATGAGTTGGATATTCAGTTATCATTGATTTCGTGCTAAAGATAAACGCCAACAAAAATACTTGCGGCGGGCACTTGATATCCAGTGACGTAGGATGATGCTTTTTATTTAAATTAATTAGTAGAGATGCTGATCGGAGGACGCCACTTTTTCACAAATTAAAAAGAAGATAAATAACCGGTGGGTGCAAATCACATCATTGCTCGCGACGGTGCCTGGGTCGTCAACAACAACTCGCCGCCTATCATGGAAATTACAATGCTCATGGTGATCATCATCTGCAACGGTCATTTACATGTGAAAGGCAAGTTCGCGATAGGATATGCCAATTTATGCCCTGGCATTCAATTTTATGTCTTGACGTGACTTGCAGATTCAAAAGAGAAGATGCCAATTCATACACTCTCACTTAATTCACCGTCGATGCGCATATTGGTCATTAAAAACACTGAGCGCCTCATCGAATACAAATCGTGCCATTAAGCGTGCTTTGGAAGAGGGCTCCTCTTTTTATGGGTCTTGGCACTGAAGCGACTGTAAGGAGTAGATCGTACAAAAGCATTAGTCTTATCTTTCGAGTTTCGACATCCTCGACGAATCCAACGAAGTCCAAATCACTTTCATGTCCTCCGCCGTACCTGTTGTAGCAGACACTCACGCTGTCACTAATCCTCGACCTGTCGATCAACCAGGTTCTCCTATCAAAGATGACATTGAGGACAAGGGTGAACTTTCTTATTCAGACATCAACGATTCTGTCGAGACTCTCGACGCCAAATGGTATGAGCCTCCAGACTCCTACGAGTCTAAGCATCGATGGGATCCAGAAGCCAAATGGACACCAAAGGAGGAGACCAAGTTGAGAAGGAAACTGGGTGAGTGACGGTTTATTCACTATCACATGAACACATGTTTATATGTTTGCATAGACATTCGTGTGGCTGCTTTTGCTTGTCTTTGTTTCGCAGCTCTTCAATTGGATCGTGGAAATGTGAGAGCTCAAGGCCACCAACGAAGGTAACTGTTACTCATGTGAACTTTAGATTACCAATGCGCTTTCGGATGGAATGCTCGCGGACATTGGCCTCACTACCGCAGGATGTATGTGACAGTGTTCATCGCCATGATAACAACATGCTGACATGTACCAGATAATACTGGGATGACCATCTTCTATGTTTGCTTCTTGTCCGCCGAACTCCCATCACAGATGAGTACGTCTTTTATTTGGACTTCGTATCTCAGAGCTGATGTCTCAACTAGTATCGAAGAAGCTTGGCAGTGATGTCTGGATCCCCATCCAAATGATGGCTTGGTCTGTTGTCGCTATCTGTCAGGTGGCTATCAAGGGAAAGTCTTCCTTTTATGCTACCCGAGCTCTCCTCGGTTTGCTCGAAGGGTAAGTATATCTTTCACGATACTACAAACCATACTGACTTTGTCATAGTGGATTTGTTGCTGATACAGTCAGTATATAACGTTCAGTTCTTATTCTGCACCTCACTGACTTGCTTCTGCTGTCCTCAATAGGTCCTCTATTTATCGTAAGTTGGATTTCGTCGCCATCAAATTCGGTATTGTTCAATGCTTACGAGTGAAATCTCGGTCTGCTACCAACAGCTACTATTACAGTACGTCCCTCTTGCCGGCTATACCTTGTAATGATATGTAGTAACCATGTCGCCACAGCTTCCGCTGAACTCACCATTCGACTTTCTTGGTTCTGGGTTTCAATGACTACTACCACTATCATCGGCTCTCTCTTGGCCACTGCTATTCTTAAGATGCGAGGCCTTCACGGACTTGCTGGGTGGAGGTGGCTCTTCGCCATCGAAGGTGCCCTTACCTTCCTCATCGGATTTTGGGCTTGGTGGTATCTACCCGCCTCACCTACTCAAACCAAAAAGTGGTGGAGGCCCAACGGATGGTTCACCGATCGAGAGGAGACCATCATTGTCAATAAGGTCCTCCGAGACGACCACACCAAGTCTTCTAGTATGCCTGCTGCTGTGCTTGTTGTGATGCGATGTCTCAGAAACTAATGTCGTTACAGTGCACAACCGTGAAGGCTTGTCCCTTAAAGATGTTTGGCGCTCTGTGTCAGACTTTGACATGTGGCCTCTCTATGCTGTGAGTAGATCCCGAAATCGATCCATACGTGAGCTCACTCCTACTAGATCGGTTTGATTGCCTTCATTGTCCCTACCACTATCAGCGCATACTTTACTCTTACACTTAAGGCTTTGTGAGTGTCTTACTTTGGTTGCATATCAGTTCTATAATTTACATCTGTATTAGGGACTTCACTACCTTCCAGACCAACTTGCTCACTATCCCTAGTAACGTCTTGTTTATCCTTATGAACCTTGGTGTTTCCTTCTTGTCCAAGAGGCTCAAGGAGCGCCTTATGGTCACGACTGTACAGCCTTTCTGGCATCTGACCTTCCTGATCGTCATTGTCGCTCTCCCTGACGATGCTAATCGATGGGTGAAATGGGTCGTTACCAGTCTGCTTCTGGGTTTCCCTGTAAGTGATTGTTGTGCTTACTAGATCTATCCAACTGAGAGCGTGTCTGCAGTACTGTCATCCTATTTTGGTCTCCATGAACAGCATGGTAAGTCGAATTGTAATGCTCATAAGGCGGTCCTGATGATACCATGATACCATAGAACGCCGGGTCCGTGCGAACACGTACTGTTGCCAGTTCCGTATACAACATGTTTGTCCAAGCCTCAGCACTTATTGCTTCCAATGTCTATCAACCTTGTATGTTTTGTTCTCTATGTCAATATGGTCACTGGTTAACCAGTCTATCCCTGCTCAGCCGACGCACCCTACTACCACAAGGGTAACCGAGTCCTCATCGGTATCAGTGTCGCCTCCATTGTCATATGCTGGCTTGCCAAGGCCTGGTACATCTGGCGTAACAAGCAGCGCGCCAAGATCTGGGACTCTTGGACCGTCCAACAGAAGGAGGAATATCTCGCGACCACCAAGGACAGTGGTAACAAGAGGTGAGTCTAGTGGAATCGTCAAATAACGTTCCATGCTAATTTATCTCCGACTAGACTGGACTTCCGTTTCTTGCACTAGGTTTTTTTTCCCACTCATCAACACACCATTTTCTCCTTCGGCTGTACTTTTATTTCCTGTCTTGGTTCATTTCCTTTACTTACGGAAGTGTATTGGTTTTTAGCGAATCGTCTGATTATAGAATGTTGTCACCCAACTAGAATATAGATACAAAAGTTTATCGCGTTCTGTAATCCGTTGATAGTGCTATCTTAATAATGCAATAGGGTATTGATACTATCAGCGAATCTCGATGCCGACGAGAAGGTGCAAAAAGAAAAAGACTGTTTTTAATAATGGGGGAGACCAATGATTCGTTGTTACTATGCAACCGGTTCATTGATCGTCAGCTTGATCAATTTTGAGTGTTCCAAAGTCCCTGATTCAAGAAAGATATGGCGAGAGATGTATCAAACAAGGCAATGGAGCTCGGGTGGTAATGACAAGGAATAAGAAGACGTGGGATCAAGAATCAATGACTACAGACGAAGTGGGTAATTTAAGGGTATAGAGGAAGGAAAGGGTGTAGGAGGAGGACGACAAAAAGGAGGACGAGAGGAAGGCGGGGAAGAAGAAGTTTGAGGCGCCAACAAGGAGAGAGCGAGAGATGGAAGAGGAGGAGAGACAAGAGAAGAAGGAGGAC
>NC_006685.1:1998700-2026200 GCF_000091045.1 Cryptococcus deneoformans JEC21
CCAAGTCTTCGGTGTCGGCCTCTCCGGCGCCGTCTTTCAAGGAACGCTTTCCGAGCAGCTTAACAGCAGGTTCGACTCGCCCGAGGTGCGTTTCCTTTTATCCCTTCCTTCCAGGGGCCAAAAGTGATATCATTGCATATTGGCTGACTAATTTCTAATTTCTCCTCATCATACCTCGTTCAGATTATCGATAAGCTCCGCCACGCCTCTCAGGCCATCAAGACGCTCCCAGAAGAATGGCAGAGAGTTGCCGCTCGTCAGGCCTACAGTATCTCTCTCAAGTATACTTTTGTTTTTGGTCTCTTGGGTGCTTTAGGAGTGTTCATTACGTCTCTTTTCGTGGGTCATTCTTTAATCCCTTCTTTCGTTGTGTACCGAGCGACCGTCAAAAGCTGACCACTTTCTCTGGTATGATATGTAGATCCCTAACGACACTATCCATGATCCATCAGCGCCTGTGCAAGTTGCTCCTATCCCTGATGAAGAGTTTGATGAAGAAGCGTGAGAATCAAGTGGGTAGAAACGGATATGAAGATGAAAAGGGCAGACGTTTGGTATTCTCATTTTAGTAATAGATTTATATAAAACATGTATCGATTTCTTGGTCCAGCTGAAAATTCAGACGAGTTTGACTTTTGAGCGAGCGAAAATGGAGATGTCGCATGCGGGATGCATATGCAAATGTCAGATGAAATCGGAATCCGTACTATAAAAGATGGTATGGTGATTAAAAGCCCATCGCGCTGAAACCAGAGCTGTACGCCATAGGCTTGACGTCGGGGTGAGGCACAGCGTCGAACTGGTGGTACGATAATGTTCCATCCGCTTGCATTCGGATGTAAGCAGCCTACATACCGACGTCAATGGTATTCCATTAAACATACATGGAAAGGAAAGAAACATACCTTGTTACCAGTTGAATCACAGTAATTGGGGCAACTGAACACAGTGATACATAAACCATCATGCTCGATGGCATAACCGTCTGCTCGAACTTCGTGTGATCGAATGACAGCGGTAATGTTGTTGAGTTCGCACCAACGGCGGGTGACGTCTGGCCCGAAACCAAGACCGACACCACGTTTTGAAGGTCCTCGGCCCACCTGCGCTTGTGGGTCTGTCCAAAGCATCTGCAAAAAGTAAGTGAGCAATGATGACCTTGCAAGCAGACAAGAAAAAGAAAAGCCTACCTCGCACATAATACCCTCCTGCCCCGGTTGTCTTCCGAACCTCTCAATCTTCGCAACCTCATCCAAAGTAACACCGTCCTTGCTAACGGGAGGACCACCGTGACAGATGAAGAACCGTTTTTTCCCCTCTGAGAGAATGGCACGTTTGGAGCCTTCGGACTTCGGGGAAGATGGGGGAAGGGTAGCTGTGACAAGGGTAGCAAGGGGTACTATGGGGATATCAGCTTGCGCCGATGTGCCAGGAACAGATAAATAACTTTACATTTCGTGAAGACGTCGGCAAAGAGCTTGAATGTCATCTCACCAAGTTTGGCCTTGCATTCACCTTCGAAGCCATACACCTTATTCATATCTGCATCTTCTGTTAGCTGAGGTACGAAGACTTGACTGCAGGTCACCAACCGTTTGTCTCATGATTGCCTCGGTTGATGTAGACATATTCCGGGTATAACCATTTGTAGGCGAATACTGTGAGGGCGACTTCAACAGACCACGATCCACGATCGACAAGATCACCGTTGAAGATCATGTAATGCTTTTCACTGGGAGGAGTGGTCATTGAGAGAAGGTTGCAGACATCGAAGAACTGTCCATGGGCTGTCCCAGAGGCACATTAGTCAATTGTCATAGTCAAAATAGTCAAAAGAGAAAATACTAACTGTCACCAATGATATCGCAGGTAACCCCATCGGGAACGACAATATCCACTAAAGTCTTCTCTTTCTCCACAATGGCCTTACATCCCAAGATAATTTCCCAAGCAACCCTCTTCGGGACCTTGCCACCCTTTTTAAAACTCTCAATCATCCCCTCAACAAATCCCTTTGTTGGGGTATACCGCGCGTTAGGATCGTCAGGAATGATGGGAAGAGGCATGTCGGCAGGTTTGGAAGATGTGTCAAGATTGCAGGCTCCGGATTCTATGAGAGAAAGACATCTTTGGGAAGCAGTCTCCGTCTCTCCAACTGAGATAGCCTAGCATGCAAGATCGTCAGTTTCCCCAAGTACACGCCGCAACATAGTATAAAGACAAACCTTCTCGAACTCTATTCTCCTGATCAATTTCGTGGTGATGGATAACTGGTCTCTTATTGTCTTGTTTCCGGGTTCAATGGCCAAAGCTTTCTTGAAATCGGAGACAGCATCGGTAGGTCGAAGAATAGCAAGTTGAGAAAGGCCACGGCGGTAGAAAGCTTTCGCATAAGAAGGGTTGAGCTCCACAGCCTTAGCTAGAAGCGAAAAAGTATCAGCATCACAAATAGGCATGTTATAGCTCATAGGGACGTACTAGCGTCAGAGATAGCGCCACCATGCTCTTCCATCTTGGCCTTACTCATAGCTCTGTTGTTCCAAAATGTTGGTTCTTTAGGATTTAACGCGATAGCCTGGGTGTAGAAATCAATAGATTTCGAGAAATTCTTGTCTATACGATCCATTAGTCAATTGTACGCTTGGCGAGAATTGGGTGATATCACACACCTTTAAAAGCCTTGTTGGCCAGAGCTTTCAACTCGAGAGCTTTAGCCGTTTCCTCCTCCGTGATGACCTTGTTGTCGTCCACCTCCGGCTCGAACACTCCGTCAGATCCCACTACATACTGTCGTTAGCTTTTTGACATCCAGGAGTCAGCTGTGAGAGTTTACATGAGAGACCAGCGAGCGAAGTAGCGCTCAAAACAGGTGAAGGGAACGGTGTAAAGTCATCTTCAGGGGCGGTTGATGGGGGGGTAAAAGATGGGACAGGGGACTCGACACCGGTAATGATGTCAGAAAGGCTACTTTTGAGCTTTTCGTGGTCGTTGTCGGCCATTGTAGAGAGGGTGAGTTAAGTGAGAACAGGATAGCGATGGAGAAGATCAGAGAAGTAATTGGTTCGTTGCGGATCGAGATTGAGCAAAAACCGCAAAAACAGTGAACGAGATCATGCAACGTCACAACTTCCTTTACGCGTCAGGTCAGCGCCAAACTTCAGAGCTCAAAACCTCTGTCATGTATGTCACCCTGGCGTAGTACAAGAGAGTATGCAAACATATGGTGGGCGCGACCCGCCCGTATTTTCGGCCCTGAAAAGTAAACTTGGATCGATGTGTAGTAACCAGGGCAAGTATGATCGCAAGCAGAAGGGTCTGCTGGTTTACGTATTTAATCACGCGAGCGAGCGATCGAACGACGACGGAGCCATGAATGACGATTGCAGCGTGGAGCACTTTATAGTTAACATCGACTCGCTATCTATTTTGCATTTCTTTCTTTCCTTGCGTCTACCTTTTTCTCTATTTCTTAGTCTATTCAAATTATCTTCCTAATTGCATTGTATAATTGCACGGTCCCCACACTTTTTATAACCCCAAACGAACGCCGTCTTCTTTCACAATTACGCCAATATCGGCTCGCCCTCGTCATCGAAGAAGACCGGAGTATTGGTTTTGAAGGAGTGTGTCAAAGCGGTCGCAATCTTGCTTGCCTCAAGAGCATCGATGGCGTTAACTGGGAGAGCTATGGGAAGTATCGAGTTAATAGATATCAGACAAGACTAGGTGAAGCACGTACGTTTGTTATCGAGGACGGCGGAAGTAAACTCGTTGATCTCTGTCACAAAAGCATCCTTGAAACGCTCGTAATAGGTAGGGCTAATTATATGTAAGCGGATTATCTCCTCTGCCACCAGATATCTGATAAAACTACTCACGTCGACTCGCTACGGACACCGTGAACATCGCGAATCTCCACTCGGTTAAGCTGAGGGTTCTGCAACATCGCGTCAGCCTCCACCGCATCCGGATTAACCTATGACAACTCACTCCGTTAACGATTACCTTTCCGTCCGTTCCGAAAACCTCAGCAAAGCAATCGTGACCATGCATAGAAGTCCTGCTCAGGTGTAACACCAGCATTTTGCCATTTTCAAACTCCACAAACCCTACTGCGTTGTCGACATCGTTGTCCTGGACAAGCTCGGGGTGCCGGATGTTGTGGCCCGCAGCAAATACACGGCGGACTTGTTTTTTGGGGTTGGGAATACCAAGAGAGGCGTCAAGGAGCCATCGGGCGCAATCAATGTCGTGGATACCACAGTCAATGTAAATGCCACCGGAAGCGGCTGCATAGGAGACGAAAAATCCGGACGGGTCATACTGATCGTTGGTAGCAGACTTGATCAAGTGGGCCTTGCCTAGTTGTCCGTTTTCAATCATCTTCCTCGCCTGTCGGTAAGACTCGTCAACTTCAAAATGATATGTTTAGCAGGGCTTCTCTTGGTAGGGGAACCGGTTCGGACTTACATCGGCGACTGAAGCCAATCATGACCTTCAAGTCTGGGAATTTTTCAGCCTCCGCAACGACACTCCTGGAGGTTTCGAGATCGATGGAAATAGGCTTCTCCAGTAAGACATGCTAATGAGAAGTCAGCATAGAACAGCACAGTTCACATTAATGAACTCACCTTGCCAGCATGCATAGCATCAATAGCCATGGGAGCGTGCCAGCTTGTCGCACTCGCAATTAGAACAGCATCTGCTCCACTGTTCACGAGACAGTCTTCGTAGTTCTCGAAGTACTTGGTACTCGGAGGCAAGTTGTCCTTCATCCATTGAGGAATAGAAGGTTTGGGGTCGGCTACTGCTACCAGTTCTGCACGGGGAGATCTGAAGGCAACGTTGAGAGCATGACGCTGGCCCATACGGCCAGCACCGAGGACAGCGTATTTGAGCTTGTTGGAAAAGGCGGCAGACATTGTGAAGTCAAGGTGAGGATGAGAAGGATGTGAAAGTAAAGATTCAAGTCGTAGTTATCCTGTGGGGATTACGCAAAGGGGGCGAATGTTTGTACCATGGGAGTGCATCGTGGACCGTCAAGTACGCTGGAATAATGCAATACTCAGCTGGTGGAGGCAAACCCCCAAACTTGTGCATCACCTCCGACTCGGTGTCCGGCAATCACGGTCCGACTACCGCCGGGGGTCAAAAGTCCGGGTGGGCTGGGTAAAATTACGTAATTAACTTTAATTATTATTAAGCTACTTTAGTTTCGCCGTGTCCGCGGTCATTTGTTTACAGCTTTGCTTGAAGCGCTAAGGTCAATTTGATGAATTGATTCCTCTGCTTGCTGCCCAACTTAACACCGCGGCCGCTCTCTGCCCACTGGCAGCAAGATCCATGGCTGATGCATCGTTCGCACTTGAACTGATAAACTCCGTCGCACTAGAAGAGGATGAAAATCAGCATTGAGTACGAGGCCGAATTGCACTACTCAGATACCCACAGGCTTCTCACCTTGGCGTCACGGCAAGCGAGACAAGAGATAGCTCCTCGGGTCTTCGGTCCAGGGGAGGAAACAACTCGAGGCATCAAAGTTAGCTACATTATTGTGCTTGTTGCTGGGTGGATTGTTTTGAGCTGTATTTGAATTCAGCCTCGGAGACCTTGGAGCCGGATTTCCGCCCAAACCTCTATTGCCTCCATTTCCTGATCCTCCACCCTTCTTGCCATTGCCTGAACCTCCATCACCACCAAAGCCCCCATCACCGCCACTAGCACCGGCGTTCCCCTTCTTGTTACCACCTTCATCTGCACTCTCGGTCACCTTCGCCTTCACACCGTAGCGTCTACCGTGGTAATGCTTTCTATGGTAATGCTTTCTATGGTGCAATGAGATTGTTGAACTGGTATTTACTCAGCACCTTCGTACAAACAGACTCGGAGAGCAGTGTACAAGATAGTGATGAGGAAAGACCAGAAAGTTACGAAAAGGAAAAATAATATTATATGGTATAGAGTCTGACCGAAAAAGACACTTGTCATCTATCTAATTAAGCAGCTAGACTAACTCCGTCAAAGATGACCGCTTCTTTGGCATGACCGTCCACATGGACGTGGTTCTCGCTTGGAATGCCGAGAGGTAAAGGACTGTTGTTCGTGGGGAGATCGGAGAAAAAGTCGATGTCGCTGCCGCAATTATGAGCAAAATGGTACCCTCAAAGCGATCTCTAGCCTCTTGATCGATTTTCTAGTTTCCAGTAAACAGCGTATTCGGCATATCGCTCCAGACCTCTTCAAGGTTATCCAGGTCTTGGCCGAAAGGACATCTCCATATTGAGAGTGGAATTTCTTCACAGCTTTATCATTCGCTTCCAAGACCACAACATCCCTGCCGTGTTCATCCTCCATCATCGCTAACCGACAAAAGCTCCAGTCAACAATGGTAAAGCCCAGTCGGCATTCGAACAAGGCGAAGGCGGTGCTGAGATACCAGATGGATTGAAAAACGCCTTCCTTGCATGCGTAGTAGAGAGACTCGACTGTTGCTCCCTCTCCGACTTAGTGCGCCATTTCAGTTCTCCTACAGCGCAGACTTTTTCGACAACACCGTCTCTAAAAACTCTGAACACGAATCCGGTGTGGTCGCCCCCTTCTCCGTTGATTCGGAGCAATCAGACTATCAGATATGCCTTTGGGTTGGGATTTGCGTGAAGATGTAGATGGGGCACGGCCATCTTTTGCGATTTTCGCGGCCTAAAAAAGACATCGCAACAAATCAGATATTGAATCCGTTTGATGTCTTGAGGAAGCTTACGTCTTTTCCTTTATAATGTTTAACAGCATCCAAATCGGACCAAGGTCGTCCCGCAAATGGTTGACGTGACAGGTCATAATTATCATACTTGAGACATCTCGGTATGCTTCTCGAACGCATGAAAATGGAAGAGAGATAAAAAAGGTAGCCCACCCAGGCCTCTGACTCAGTTTCATAGAATTGACCTTGGGCATCCATCCGCAGTGCGTCAAGCTGATTTTGTTCGCGTATCTTGGAGCGAGCATTGACGACCATCGTACCCGGGACAAAGTGTGGTTGGTTGATGTCGAAGGGAACGTGGCATAAGGGCGAAGCATATGTCGCGTTGGCGGGATAACCGTGTGGGGCGGACATGACTGAGGCCGTGATTGAATGATCCAATGTCAATGAACAAATATGAAATGAAGATACAAAACAAAGAAAGGGAGACTAGATCCAGATTGGATGGTGGTTGTTTTGCCACCGTACTCGTTAACTTGCATTACTGCGACGACGTGTCCAAATTTCGTCAAAAAATAGAACGAAATGTGATTTTGAAAACTGTGAAATGCGAGGTGGCGCAAGTGCGAAATGCACTTCTGTAAATGGGAAGTGCAACGGAAATGGTCCGAGCGACAGCTGATCCTGATGCGCCACCGAACCCATTAATCAATTCAATCCATCACTCATCAGCGATGGTTAGTGGAGGATACGACGCGGTTGTTTGGTAATAAGGACTCCTTCCGCGGTCATGGTCGAGGATGCCATCGTCGCGGATATTGTCGTCGCTGTCGTCAGAAGAGGGCATCAAAGAGGTAAGAGAACGTCTTGGTTAGAGAAGGATGGTACAGAAAGTTGAATGGACAAGAAGCTAAGGCGACAAAATATCTGTGATCTATGAAAAGGTCAGCGGATGTGGATGAGTCGGAGATGCGTGCTGAAAGTGATGTTGATGGGGTGTTGCGCCGTGCATTGGCTTGATGGATAGCATGATGGCCCTTTTCCGTGCAGTGATCCGATCAACTCAAAGGCGACCCCATTATGGTCGAAGGTGTTCCGATCAGCTCAAAGGGACAGTTGGAGTTGTCAAAAGTAACAAAGAAAATGAAATGCATTTTCAGAGTTGTTGAAGAGCTATTTCGCACTTTTCAAAATCACATTTCGCATTTTCTATTTTTTCACGAACTTTGGACACGTCGTCGCGGTATATACGGGAGTACCATCATCATAATACGAAAAGGCACTCGGCTCGCCCCAGTCGGCAAGTGCCGCACTTATCTGACAGGACGGAGTACGCTATCTGGGCGCCAACAATCGTTCTTACTGGGCTGCTAGGTTTCAGCAGCTCAGGAGCGAATGGTATAACCCCATTGACCAGGTCATAGGTAAGTCCGGCAGGAATTGGATCGACAATAAACTGCAGCTGAGCGAAGAGGAATGGGATGACTTGGCTGATGTTAGTACAGAAGCAATTCAACATTCATCAGCTTTTGCTCCTCTTTTTTCTTGTACTTTTGCACCAAAAGGCCAAGAGCGTTCAGTGTTTGATATCAAGTATGGAAAGCTAACTCCCATGCAGAAAGACCCAAAATTCATAAAGCTCAAAGCCAACCCTTTCCCCCAGTTTGACAAAATGCAGGACATCATGCAAGAAAAGAGGGCAACTGGTGCCTACACTGGCCCTCACCACCGCCACAACGACGACGTCTCCTATCCTTCATCCGGTTCTCCTTCTCCTGTCCATCCTGGTCAGACTTATACCATGCCTTCAGGTCGTCGAGTTGTTAACCGCTCCGGCCCCAAAAAACTTCTGGAATGTGCCAATCTCAGTCAAAGAAAGAGGAGGTACGAACGAAGGAAGGAAGAGGATGGGAGTAACGATGATGAGGATGAGGATGACAAAGACTCCGCCCAAAAGAGAAAGAAGAGCAAGAGGGGGTGGCAGAAGAAGAGGAATGTGCCGGATGGTGAGGATAGATCAGAATTTATTATCTCAAGACTAGAGGCGATGTTGCGGGAGGTAGTTCCTCAAAAAGGTAGCCAGTATTATAAAGAGGGACCTCTGAGGGTTATCGCAGACTGGATTTGCTCGCGGGATGATTTTGACGAGGAGCTGAAAAGAAATATTGTGAAGAAGTGTATGGCTGATGGCGAGTGCCGGGAACAGGCGATGTACGTTGCGACTGGGTGTGACAACCCGCTGTTGGAGGGTATAATTCTTGAGGAAATGAGGAAATGGTAAATGAATTTGCTGCCAGATTGTAAATTGTACAGTACAGAGGCAATCCATTCTCATATTATTGATCAATTACTCATCCGCTTCTTCATCCCTTCTGGCGTCTCTCCTAGTTAGGCCTTCCTCTGCTTGGATGCGCCCGCTGATACATCTTCCAAAGCGCATCTGTGTATTTCTGTCGTCTCACCCTCATGTCTTCTGGTACTCTCAAAACACTCTCACCACCTTCCGGTGTCTCATCGTCATCGTCCCCCTCACCCCTCTGTTCCCTCCTCTCCCTCTCTTTGCTCAAAGTCTCCCTCAATTCCTCCTCGTCGCCTTCGTCGGTACCATTGTGAACGCAAACGCATTGAGCATGCTGTTAGAGATTTATATAGTTAGTATCATTCGGAAGACGGAAAATAGACGGATGACGACGAAAGACGGTACAAGAACGATCCAAAGTCGTGACAGTAATTACTATTCCTTCCATTGGTAGGTACCAAACAGCTATGGTAATAAATTCGAAGTACATAATATTCTGCTATCTACTGCAGTGGAATGGAACCAATTGGATCGCTTAACCAATAGGAGACCCGGGTAGTATTTCCCTACAACGCTTTTTAGACGCTTTTAGATGCTTTAACTGGGGGCAGGTGGTGGGGAGAGTGGGTATCTTCAAATTTAAGCATGAATGCATCCTCCGTGACACGGACGATTTTTTTGAAATTTGATGGACTCACGAATGGACAAAAGAAGAGGTATTGGGGACTGAGGCTTTTGCCGCTCATAACCAAAAAAAGAGCAAACAGTTTATAACGATGAGCAATGCATCGGTCTAACATCCAAACCATCTAAACCAAAAGCTATTATTTTGTTGGGACGGCAGCGTTAGTAGGAGGGAACTGGTATTGGAATTGGTTCTATGCGCTCAGAAGATGGTATGAGCCACCTCATATCGAAGGTGTACATAAGATCCGTCTTCTTCCTTACAGGTAGGCTATCTCTTAAATAATCGATCAGATATTGACTAGTGTTCAGTACCGCAACTCTTAATCCGTTATCTCTCACATATTGTATACCGCCGGACGTCCCTCAGCCTTTATACATTCCTGTCATCTTCAACAATTCAATTCTCGAACAGGTTTCATATAAAATACGATCTCTCGATACCGGCCATACCATTGTTGAGAAAGTATACGGGAGTTCAATGAAGCGGTCGCCCACTCGTCCTCCGAGATTACGCATTACAGATGGAGACGATGATGAGGATGGAGGGCTCGAGCTAGAGCCCGAGATCGACCCTCTTTCGGCACTTGTCCTTCAGTCCGGTGGAAGAGTTGTTGGTCACCCCAAGGATATTGACCCCTCTACTCTTCCTTCTGTCAAACCACACGATTCTATGTCTCTCGTCTCTCGCAATCTCGCTCCATCAGAAAACATCCTCTTCCTTACTGTTAGCAAACCTAGCGTCATCACTCTTTCAAATGTCATGGACAAGAAGGGTGATAAATTTCACATCACTCCCAGGCGTGAAGCCGTCATCATTGAGTGCCCCACTGGTGGTAAATTTGTTGAAGAGCACAGGGGCAAAGTAGTCCACAAACCCGAGAAACCCAAGTCTGCTGAGCTTCGATGTGTAGGAGATGAAGAGATGGTGTACTTTCAAGCTCGTGGTGTTTCCCCTCTCAGGGTTGGATGGGAAAAGAAAAGCAAAGACAAGTCTGAGAATGGGTTTATTGAAGGTAGGTCTTTGTGCCGGGCAAGAAGATCAAGCCGCCCTCAAGTTCGCGGGTCAAGCGCCTTTCGAACTCGGATACCGTCACACGTCTGGTGGACGTACTTCCAGGCATGTCCTTAAGAGTGTTCAGGAGATTGGTATCCTTCATCTCTCTACAGAACCTGGATCTCATCTGTACGACTTTTTGTCTCTTGCCGATGGTATCCCAAGACGGATGTGTCCATCACTCTGGAGCATGAGGTGTTTGGCCGACCGTTTACGGGGTCCACAGTCATTGTCGTATCGTCCTGCTGTCCAAGCTTTTCTCCTCGCGTCAAGATGAATTGGATGAAATCGTCCCTCTGTTTCTTGCCGAGTTTGATGCCACGCCCAGTCTCCGGCCAACTGCAACAAAAATGGTGTTTGACACACCGTTGGCACTTGAATTGGTAAACGCTATCGCACTACAAGAAACATTCTCAGTCAGCGAATGGTGCAAAATGGACGAAAGGACTAAATACATACAGGCTTCCTAGCCTCGCGGCAACCGTGGCAAGAAATAGCCAGACGGACCTTGGGTCCGGTAGAACGGAGAAACGCATCTTTAATGGAACCTTTCTTGGCAAGGGTTTTGAAGGGTGTCTTGGAAGGAGTCTTGCAGGCCTGAGGACTGCTAGACTTTTTCCTGGGCTTACTGGGCGTTTTGGGAGTCTTGGAAATGACTGGGCTGGAGGGAACGGTCAAGTGAGTCTGAGGAGCTGGGGTGGCGGGGACGACCGAGGGCATAGTAATGTCGGCCAGGGATATGTCTGAGGAAACAGAATAAGCACTGTGCATCAAAAAGGTTGAATGACTTACTGAAATCCCACCCGATAAACTCATCCATCTTCTCCAGGCTGACCAGTTCCTGAGGCTCATTGGTGTTGATATTACCGTCGTTGGCCGGTAGTTGGCAGTCAACTTGCTCGGAAACAATCTGTTCAACAGGAATAACGGATTGTGCATTCTGGAAAGAGGAGCAAATAAAGTTCCAGAGATATTCGCCTTGCAATCCTGAGGTTCAGTCAGTATCAAGCTGCAAAGCAAGAAATACGCCTGGCTTACCAACAGACTGGCCAATTTGGAACAGTTGCTGGATGTCAACCTGACCAGCAGTGTTGACGTTGGTCTGGTTGACGAGGGGAGTAGCGGAGAAGGCGTTCACGTTAGAATCAGGAATGGCATTGGTATCCTGACCAAAGTTGGAGCCTATACTTTTGTAAATATGCGATCGCCAAACAGGGCGAGAGTGTGACTTACAAGTAGACTGAGTAGAAAGGTTGTATGGCTGAGCCTCGACCTGACCAGCAGAGTCGACGTCGTTTTCATTGCCAAGCAAATTAATAGAGTAGGTGTTGAAACCAAAGCCATCACCGACCTGAGCATTCAGGCCAAGGTTGAACTCGGTCTGGGGCTCGGTGGCAAGAGCTTCGTTAGTGGAGGAGATGGACCAGGGCTGGATGTTGAACTCAGTGTCTGTGTGAAGACAGATGTCAGTGAGAAATGAAAGTGGAAGAAGGTGTTGACGAAAGAGAGATGACTCACTTTGAACCTGAGCAGGGACGAAGAAGACGTCGGAGGGAGCGGCCGTGCTATCCGGAGCTACGGTGACAGTGGAAAAGAAGAAGGAGCTAAGGTCTTCCGTGGAGTTAGACATTATGTGAGAATAATAGGTTAACTAGGGCTGTGAGAGCTGTAAGAGGTATAAGAAGGTCGAGAGCTGTGAAAAGCGTAAAGGTTGGGAATGGAAGAAGAGAGTCTGAAGAACAATTTTACAACCTGGGTGGGCGTTTCTTATACTGTTTCTGGGCAGCAGAAAGCAGTGGGCAGTCTTGTGACGGTCTGCAGCGTTAGTTGGGAGGCGATGCCAACAGTAGCTGGGAGTATGGCTTGGTGTGACTTTTACCATCAACTTCTCCCTGCGACGTTATCCGCCATCGCTCTCTATATCGTCAGCTATTCCTCCAAACTTCCTCATGATGGGTATCTACAGAATCCTCTCTTCCGTGGTTATCCGCCTGCGGTAGCATAAGCATTTCATAATGCGTATTTTCAAAGATGCAAGACACTGAACAAGGAAGAGTTCGAAAGTGAAAAGGGTCGGTGTGATTTCTCACGCGCGAAGGCATCAAAGTAAGGCGCGTGACGAATGGCGAAGGCTGTCATTTTCCCAGGCTTTTGGCTTATCTAACTCCGTTTCCGTAGCCCAAACACCGCCGTGTGCGAGAATGGAAGTTGGGCATGATATAGCGGGTGTGCTGGAATCTTGATCAGGCAAGAAGGAGGGGGGCCTCGGCGATGGTGAGAAATATGCTGATGGAGATGCTGCGGCGATGGCCGGGGATTAGGAGGGCAGGGAGATCGAGGGCAGGTGACAGAGAGTAGCCGAGATACGAGAAGTGAGTGAAGCCGTAAAAGACTCATAGAAGTCGAACATCGACGCTGCTTGCAGAAGCTGGTGTGATTTTGAGCTGCGACGATCATGTCTAGGAGACGGATAACAACGCCTGTTGGCGAGATGATCTTTTGTTGATAGTTACAACAATGTTAAATTGATACAAGCTTGAGAGATTCGTGAGATTGGACAAGGTGTACCGGTGATACCGTGCTCAAGAAACGGGGTTCACTGACATGATAAGTCAGATTCATTACGTGCTTTATTTGTAGCTATTTGAAACATTAGCCCGGAATGAAGGTGATAATGGTCGGGAGTACTTGCCTGGATTAGTTTAAGACTTTTTAGTCTTTTGCGGTTGCTTGACATCTACTCCCAAGTCCTAGACATATTGCCGATTAAGGTCGTAATATAGCTTCCCTATTTCCTGCACACATTCGGACATTACAGTTATAAGCTTCTCATTGAACATCAGTAGACCCATCGGCCTGGATAAGGTTGATAGCGGCAGAATAATTGTAAGCTTTCTCGATCAGGGGTCAAGAAAGACGGTTATAACGTTGACATGCGGAGAAAAGAAGAAGAGCTGTACGAGTAGTGATGAATTGGATATGAGAGGAATGCCGGAGTGAACTGTCGCAAACGGCTTTGTTGTGGAGTAGAAGGGTGATGGATGGAATTTGCGTGACTTTGTTGACTGACCTGTCTTTGAAGAGCACGAGAAGACAAAGAGGAAGAGGTTCTTCATAACCGTCCTCCTCGGTTCTTGGCCGCCGCTCTTCGTCCTTGTCGTCGTCGCTAGTCGTATTACAGCTTGTCTTTTCGGGATTACGTAACATTACCTTCAGGTAGTCACTGACGGTCACACTGACCGATGTCAATGGAGCTGAGGTCTCAATCAACAACTGTTTATGTATCGATGGCGGCTGCTGGAAACGTCGGTTGAGATCAATAATCTGAGGTTTGAAGTGTAACATGAAATGAGAAGTGAGGAGGGGTATCCTCGAGACATGCATGTGTCGCTAGTTCCTTCCAATTTAGCCGAGGCGTAGTTTTGATTCTCTTCTTTTTGAAAGACAGCAAGGAAATGGGGGAGACGAAAAAGGGGGAGACGGACGACAGAGCAGCTTTCGATTTCTAAGTCCAAATATGAGTTCATCTCTTGCAGCGGAGGGCTGTCTACCCCGGATGGAAGTGGTATCATCCATTGTAGCAATTCATCAGTCACGCCATGAACATCCCTGAGGATAAGAGCAACTGGACACTTGTCTTTTGTCACTGAAAAGGCTATCCGTTAAAGGATGATATCTGCTAGTCATTGGGGCTCTGAGAGGTCACATACAAAATATGTGCTTGCCAGTCTTCCCATGGCGCTCCAGGAAGAGAAGGGTAAGCTCATTTTTCAACATCCAGACCACTTTCAGGTTCATCACATTATCAGTAATTCTTCTGCCGTTGGCAAGGCGAGTCAAGTCACATGGACACTAAATTGATTTAGAATTACTTTCCCAACCGGGCCGGAGCCGGTGACAACAAGATGAGGATTTTCTATTGCACGAAGAAGTCGCCATTCGACCTGCACTTCCTCGTAGTGGTAAACTGATTGGCGGAAACCTATCAACACGATAGGTTTACTTTCAATCCCGAGTTGGGATACCGAACGGTTGTTGTGAGCAGGAGTGAGCCAAAAAATAAAAAAAATAGTAAATGCAGGAGGTAACTCTTCGGGTGGTCATAGTAACCGATGATCGTCGTCGGACTCTTCCTTATTTCTTTTTCTACCGTGCGTGGACGCACACGGTGAATCCCGCTCAATCATGTCAGAATGATGATGAGAATAATAGATATTGCGTAAAAAAAAAGAAACTCCACATCCTTGATTTCCAGCAGCTTTATCTACTAATAAGGTGGAGTAGTCCATATATTTCGAAAGTCTGTCCAAAAGAAGGATTAAAATGGTGATGAGAGGAAAGGTCTTGGCGTTTCGCGGCTTCATTTACCGCCGCGGAGAACTTGCGGACGCGGGTATCGTGGACGAGGAGTCAATAATAAATAATTGTACTACACCCGGTGACAGCCGTGCCACAATGATGAGTGAGTGGGTTTGTAGACGTCACTCTCTTCCCTCAATCATTCTCATTAGACATATATATATTCATGAAGGCAGAAAAGACAACCCGCGAAAACCAGTCCTTCACTTATCGAGCATCACCGCCGTAGGCATAATAACGATTTGACCAACATGCAACAGCCATTCGCACGACTCTCATGGTCATTAATATACAACTCGACGAGGCCATTCTCTCCTCTCGTAAGCAGCCTATACATGTCAAAATTCAGCTCTGATTTTCGTATTCAAAACAGCGTGGCTCTGTCATCCGCACTAGACGACTTTACTCGACTGAGATACCGCCTCCGCCGCCTGTTACCCCTACTTCTTCGAGCAAACCTAGTGAGCTCATAAATCTCCCCTGGACTGATAGGATCTACTGACACCAACTTAGAATGGGGTTTGGTGTTCATTGTTGCTGGTCTGGTAAGTAGGTTCAAAAGACCTAGGAGAGTAAACTGATAAGTATTTCTTACAGACAGCATTGGGCGGATATGTCGTCGTCAGGAACGATACTGGTAAATGCCTCTTTATCGCCTTTTTTCTCATGGCTGACTTCATACCATTAGTGCTTGAGTACAGGCTTGACCAGCTATCGCAAAAGATAATGGGGAGGCCTGATGAGAAGCAGCTTTTTGAAGAGCGAAGGCGCATAGACGAAGAGGCTAGAAGACGATTTGTTGAGCCCCCTAGCAGAAGAATTGTGTAGCGTATGATAGGCACTGTGTACAATGTTCTCAACCAAACTGTAAATGTAAAATTCTATCTTGTTGACATGTATCGAATACTTTACTGGGATTCAAAAGTTATCTTCTGACATAGTGATGCAGTCTTAATCTTGACCTCGAATAACAGTTGCGAACATGAGCAGAACTGGCTCGCCAACCTTAGACAAGTGGAATAATATGCTATTTTCCACCAACACATGTCTGTGTGAAAGGGAGAGGCTCGATCTTGAACGGCAGATAGAAAGTACATGCATGCTTCTTTTAAAACACCACAACTTTGAGGTATTTAAGACACTTTCCAAAATCGAAAGGCGGCATTGTCTCAGCAGATATTGATTCTCTTATTCCTCGTACTTCTCCAAACGCATCTGAGGCAATATCGGTCAGCAGGCGTATCCAAGAATGAGACATAGCTCAACTGGTTTGTGACCTACCTTACCAGCGAAAGGCTGCAAACCAGCAGAGATCCTCTGCCCACCAACAAGCGCTGTCCAGTCCATGATATCACCACCATGCGCTCGGGCTGAGAGCATGTGCTGCTGGGCAACATCCATTACAGGCATGGGAACGTTGTGTGACTCAGCGAGCTGACGAATGTGTCTGATTATCGATCTCACCGTCAGCTTCAGGCCGTCATGTCAAAATAAACGAGACGTACCGAGCATCGTTGATACCTCCGCCCAAGTTAAAACCACCCGTGCTATCAAATTTGTTTTTGGTAATTCGGTCAGCATATCTGATCAAAGCGGGGCTTTTGTGTTGGAGCTTGATGAGTTCAACGAGCTGATCCGATCCTACGCCGGTTTGGTCACACAGAGTGAAGCATTCGGAGAGGAGCTCGATGAATCCGAGCTCGAGAGAGTTACCGACGAGCCTAATTCTTATCAGCGAACATGCTCTTAAGCTCTGACTATACTCACTTGAAAGACATGGCTCGTTCAACATTACTGCCCAAGTCCATTACCTTCTTGCCAATAGCCGGCACAAGAGCGTGAGCAGCGTGCTTCTTAGCAAAGTAGTCACCAGAGATAGCGAGAATAAGATCCGCAGTCTCGGCGGCACGAGGGACGCCAAAGACGGGGCAAGAGAGGAAAGATCGATGGGGCTTGGAGGTTGCAAGTCTCTCGATACGGCCGGCAGTGGTGGGGTATACAGTACTGGTGTCGACAAAAATGGTGCTTCGGCCATGACCGCCAGGAAGGATACCGTCACCTTTGCCCTTCTGAGTCTGTCTTGATGTCAGATTTGCAACATGCCAAGTAAAGCGTACATACCTCTTGTCCATTGAACAAGTGGTTATAAACCTCTTCCACAGCCTCATCACCAGCCAAAGAAGTCACGATCAAGTCGGCCCTGTCAATGAACTAAGCTTAATTCATCTTGAACCACATTAGTGCTCACGTTCGTCCAATTTCTTCCAAATCAGCCTTGACCTCATACATGTCCTCGGTCACTCCGTTCTTCTCCGCGTACTCAATAAAGTCGGTGACACCCTCCTCCTTTCGGTTGTACACGAGTAAAGGCGGCTAGAGCGTATGTAAGCAACAAATTTCCCTCTTGATCGAGTAAAAGATTCATACCTGACCATTCTCAGAGAGGTGCTTGGCCAAGTTGGTGGCCATTCGCTTACCCATCTCACCCAAACCGACGAACGCGAGTTGATCCTGTACTCTAAGTCAACATTATATCTCCCACATGTAGTCACACCTTCATCTTACATGAGCGGGAGTGGGAGTGGAAGGCCTAACAGAACATGAGCTTAGCAGCACGAGTTGAAGGAAAGTATCACTAACCTGGAGAAAGGGACAGGCTTCTCATCAAGCGGCGTTCTGGTGCCAGAAGAGGCAAAGGTGTCTCCTTCTGTCTTCTCTGGAGGAGGTGTTACTGGGTTTTCGTTAAAGTGTGCTTTGAGTCCTGACATTTTTGTGAAGATGGAGATGAAAATGCAATCAAGAGAACAACCCAAATCTTCGCGGATAATGATCATCCGCCCCGTCGCATCCTCGGAATGGGACCAGGCAGCATGACGTTGCGGGAACAGCAGCGGAAGCAAACGGGATGCGGCAATGGCTCGCGTGCCTGGCCCAAAATGTTCCTTTGGATGCCTAAATGGATTAAGTTATTGCGCGCCTAAATTTATATAAATAGACTGGAGACTGGAGTATCAAAATACCGACATCTGCGTGCGCCAAGTCGATTCTACGTGACTACGTCGGCGTCACGATACCAGTACATCAGCTCTTTGCCTGCAATGGAGGAACAAAGCATTACCCAGCCTGCTGCATCCTCAAAGGTACCAAGACGCCGCAAAGCATGTACCTGGCGGTGCATCCAATGACAACGAGAGATACAAAAGCGCCCACTTGCACACCACCTGCTATACGTTGTAGTAGTAGCGTCAAGGGTGGGTTAATTAGTTCCAAGGCGCGAGAACTCCCTGGCTATCGGGATTAAACCTTCCCGTAGGGATGGTGTTTATGTGGGAGAGATAGTATCGTAGATGCAGTAAATAGGTAGTAGGCTGGCATACACTACTAGGTACCATTGCGTTTTTACCCCTTTCCCAAGGGTTGGCTGTTGCTACAACATATGTCTTGGAAAAGCGTATATTGAAGGGTGACACATAACGATGGATCATTGAATATTTTGACTCATGTAATAGTCAGGACAACGATGGGTTTCATCGGATTGCCGATACGCTAGATCCAAACCTGAAGAGGCTGAAAGGGTTACCACGATGTTGGAATTACTGTTCCTTGCCGATGATGCTTTGAATACCCATCGTAACTGAGAAGAAGGCTAAAACAACCATGCCTAAATAAAAGGGCAGCCCACGAAGGATTAGGTCAGTCGCTTCGAAAATTGTTAGCTAGAAGGCAACTTCATTCAAGGAAACGTATTCTGCCAAACCTCATTCTATTGAATATTAATAGTCCTCTTAGTTTTACCCAGGGTCGAAAGTGCCCTGCGATAGATAAACCTAGCTGAGCTGCATTGCCTGTCTGAAAACTGCGCCATACAAAGTAAGTGCTGAAAGAAGCAGCGGATGCAAAGCCGGTCAGAAAGCAGACATAGATGGATAATAGCAGATTTGTGCATTTCGGGGCGCCAATCTCGGTTATCAAAAGACGGATGAGACGACAGTATATGGGTAGCAGATAGATGGTGCTGAGGCCGCGAGCGAGGAGAGGGGGAAAAGTCCTTTGCCAGTACATTGTACCTTTTGTCAAAATTGAGCTGTTCAGTGCATTGAAACCCCTTGAGTGTATGTTGATACCCTTGAGTGTATGTTGATATTTCCCCGAATAAGTGGACAAATTCTGGCGGCTATCTGACTGTCGGTCCCTACTTTTGAGATTGGAAAATTTTTTTGGATTGAATATGAGACATACATATTATGAATTTATGAATAGGAATATGGCGGAAGCTATGGGCACTATGGTTGTAAGTGCATCTTGCGGTTTACCTCACGAGATTTATCAGCCAATGATTATGGTAGGATGAGCCTTACGTCAACCACCAACTATTACCGGTAGGTGGGACGGATGATACTACAGAAAATGAAGAACTAGACTGTCCCTATGATGATATCGTCCATATTTCGAGACGTTGGTAGACACAAGGGCGAAAGATGTAAAAAATAACCCGCCTTCCTTTGCTTTAACAGCTGGGAACCATTATATTACCACCTACAACGAACACATAAACATTTTATAAAACAAATGAACAACGAATGAACAATAATTGCAGCTGAGTGACTGAAGACATAAGGAAGGCCTTGTCCACTGAACACCGTGGGAAAGTGGCCTGATCCTGTCCACCGTTGCAGCGGCTGTTTGCTTATTGCGAGCGAGTAGTCCGTCCGCGATCATTTGTTCGTTGGCCAGCGAAGTATTCAGACAGCTGAAAGCAATAATCCATACAATGAGCACCACCCCGTCAAGATCAGCACCACCTCCTCCTCCCCCCGAGGAGGATTCCCAGGGAGCTTCAGCCAGTGAGTCATGCCTGCTTCCGATCGGGACGGTGACGACAAGTACACTGCTGATACACGATTGACCGATAGATGAGCGATTACTGGCGGCTGCCAAGACTGACAACGAAGGAATGCTGGAGGATGCGCTCAAGGAACTGAGTGATATCAACCAACCTGATGGGTAAGCTCTTCATCCGCAAGATTAGGCGGCAGAACTGACAAAGGGACCATCACAGCCTTGGTAACACTGGTATGTCGATACTCGACTTTGTTACGAATAAATGTTAATGCACTCCGGATGCAAAGCCCTCCACTATGCGTGAGTCTATCCAGAATAATCAAGGACTCATGTACAGTGACTGACTCTTCTCAGTATTATTCACGCATCTACAAACGTCCTCGAACTTATCCTTTGCCACGACACCTGTGACGTCGACCTGAAGAACAGACTACAAGGAGACACCCCTTTGCACATTGCTGTTAGAAATCGATGGGATCAATATGAGGGTCTGAGGTTGTGGTTAGGTACGTGCAAAACTACATCATATTACGGGATTATTAACATGGCTGATTTTGAGTACAGTACAAAGTTTGTTAGAAGCTGGTGCGGACACCACGTAAGTCTCACCTATTCCGAATCTTCGCGCAAATCTCCTAGCACTTCAAGACGTGTACTCGATCTGATCACATCTCTCCTCATTACAGAATCCGAAACCGTTACAACGAAAAGCCAATAGACATCCTCCCCCGCGCAGACCCCAACGCCGACCTAACATCCGACGACGAAAAGATTCGCTGTGCGCTCCGCCAGGCTGAAGCAGAGGCTTCACTCGCAATCTCAGATGCTGTGGTAGATGACGATGATGAGGCTGAGGTGGACCCGGATGATGTTGCGTCCGATTCAGATTAGGGTTAGGTTACGTTAGGTTAGAGATGAAGGGGGCTGGTGACGTTGTAGACTTTGGGCATGTAGCAAGACATCAAGATGCTGGTGATATTTGACTAGAGGGAAGAGCCGCGGTTTTTGCATTGCGAATCCTGCGGCGCAAATGCTGAATCCTAAGCAGGTGCTAACATGTTCCTTCTTGTTTTTCATGTTGAGATACCATGATAGAGTGGTATTGTTCTAGCTTCTACAAATCTACACATAAATAGCCTTCAAAAATCTACACAATACCATATCCCCATCATCCTAATCTTGCTCAATAGACGTCCTTTGCGAACCTCGGCCGCGGTACCAAGTTAATCTCCATCGGCCAAACTCTTGTCTTCCACGCGCTCAAAACCGGCCTGGAGTATGGGCATTCCACAGTCGTTGTCCCTGTGTGGCGTTGCCCACACTCCTGGCAATGTCATAAGATATCTTGTAGTTTAGCAATTGTGGCGCCTTTATGACCGATACCTATCACATTTGAGACGTATTAGCAAATGATGGTCGGATCCTTTGTGAGGTGCTGAGAAAAGGAAGAGGTTTGACTTACGGCCGCAAGAGACACATTGCATTTCACCCGGGGTAAATTTCATTTTCTCTAAGACCTCATCTGCCAACTCTCTCTTGAACCCCGCTCTGCCAATCAAATCCTGAGGCAACCCTCCTTTAATCGCATCATCGATCAATCTCCCGACTTCCATATACCCTACGCCAGTATCATCGTCATCGTCATTCTCTAGCTTGGTAAGAATGTGACCCTTGTGGTTCACGAACACCCAAGACGTGTTTTCAAGGATGGCACCAGCATTCGCGCCTGAGGGGAAGAGATTTTTCACAGCTGTACCAATTTGCCAGCTTCGGAAGTTCCATTTAGGCCCTGGAATCCCTGTCGATGATTTACCTGGATTGACGAACACCGCTCCTCCTCCTTCTCTTTCCCCACCCTCGACCCTCCCAATTTCACCCGTAAGGATACAATGTGATGAAAAGTGGTAAACATTTTTACACCCCTTTAAAGAAGGAAGCACCTGATGCACGATATCATGCACGCAAAACGTCTCTAGCGAGGACCATCCATCGTCGATCAGACGGTTCATACGCGCCACAAGCTGGTACTGTTTGATTGTCGTGAGTTCCAAGTGCTCGTCCCATGACTGGGAAGGCACGACTGGATAGGAGAGGCAGAGCTTGGTAGGTCGAGAGGTGGAGATGAGGGATTCGAGGAAAGCTGGGTTATGGGGTCGGTCGTATGTCTCTGGGATGTAGGTACGGATCTCATCAGCGACCGGGGGCAATAGCTGGACGGATTGGAGGGAAGGTAAGATGAGGTAGTTGGGAGAGTAAGCATTGACTGCAGATGTAAACGCTTTGGTCAGGGGGGAGGAGTCTGCAGGAAGGGAGTGAATAGAAAGATGGCGAACGTGTTGGAGAGCCAGGATACGACGGAGAACTGCACGCTCAGCGCTGAAAATGGTTTCAGACGCGACTGCGTTGTCGACCTGCTTCCCCAACGAGTCTGGAGATAAAAGAAAATCGTCGCCCAAGAAGAACAGAGCGTAAGTCTTCTTGGGCTTGAAAGATACTTTGCGGTAGACGATAGGGCTGAGAGCAAAGTAATAATCTTTCGAGCATCTGTGGAGGGCCGCGAGGGTAGAGTGTGCTCCGCTTCCAAAAAGAAAAGCCGCGATGCGAAGGGCGAGGTCGACGGGAAGAGGTTGCCCCTCGTTGGGAGGAGGTCGGTCTATGGTGACGGTCATACTACTGTCTCAATGAAAGCAGTAAGCTTTTTATTCGATGCTGACTGATTAATTTTTGAGTGGAGAACTAAAGAAAAAACGGACTTTTCAAGGGTACGCATCGCCACTACAATCCGAGTAGGATGGCTGCCTCGCTCGCCATCTGCCTTCGTGTTCCCCACTTCTGAACTCCCCTGGCACCACTTTTTTATCAGATAAAAATCGCTAGGGACCTGAGATTAGATCTGTCGGCCGAAGACGTGTCGAAGCGAAGAAAGCCGAAAATCCTTTGTTATATTGACGCGACTTCCTTGCTTTTCTCGCGCGAGTTTCAGAAAGAGTTATACAGGTCAAGTCGCTGTTTTCTATAAGAGGCTAGCATAGTATATTAATCCCAATGGAAATGGGAACGAAGATGGAGGATGTTTTCTTGACATCGATCCCTTCTCCGTTCGTTTGAGCTTTTCCTTAATGACACAGGTCCTGCGATCGCCTAAACCATCGATTACGTAAGTTTAGTCAATGGAATACTTTTGTGCTATCACCTGATTTCGAAGACATTTACTAATTACGTATGTTCAGACGATGACATGCAAGTGAGCTGATGCATGTCTTGTATAAAATCTACTAGGGGTAAAGTACCCAATAATCTAATATTCAGTCTTTAGGCTGCCATGGCGATGACTATTTCAGCCTATCTATGGAGCCACGACAGTTCCGTCCTCTTTGATCCTCTTCACTATCCTTGCAGGGTTTCCTGCCACCACACACCTATTGGGCACATTCTTCGTCATAACAGAGCCGGCGCCTACAGTGACCCCATCCCCGATGGTGACACCAGGTACAATGATGACACCTCCACCTAACCAACAGTCTTTGCCGATGGTGATAGGTTTAGCCCATTCAGGTCCGGTGAGGCCATTCCGTTCTTCTGGGGATAAAGGGTGAGAGGGTGTGTACAATTGACAGTTGGGGCCGATCATGGTGCGGTCACCGATGGTTACTACATATAAAGGTTCAAATGGTAAGCACAGACCAATTATATAAATGTGAGGATAGCTCAGCTACTTACTAGGGCAAACGTCAAAGAACTGGCAGTTGTGGCCAACATAGATATCTCGACCGAAAGTGATTGTGGAGCCCTAAATTTACTTGGGTTAGATGACTTTCTCAACCTTCGCATTGAGACATGCTCACATATTCGCAAGTAAAAGGAATATTGATTATAACATTTCCCTCTTCACCGCCCGTCAGATTGACAAGATCGGTGTACAACTCCATTCTCTTCTCCGTCGACCTGGTCTGATTGATCTGACAAAGTTTCTCTGCCTGTTCGTCCCGGATTCGGCGGAGATATTTGTCCATTGCGAGATAAGGCTTGCCAGCCACCATGAGCTCGAATTGGGTGGTGTCTTCGCCCTCGACTGGGGTAGGAGGTTTGACTTTGGAGAAGGGAGCGCCAATTGAGCACATACTGGCGAGTGAAGAACGAATGCGATAGATCAGATGGAGAGCAATCTATGAAAGGCGTTACATGTTATTTATATATGATCGTGATTGCACACATTATCATATGAGAACGCGTATATCGCGTTTACATTCGTTGCGACAACGGCGCGATACATATCGTCAGAGTTTAGCGGAGGAACCACGGGGATGTCGCTGTTCTCCCGCTCATCGAATATTATGATTACAGTTCGAGCCAGCTGTACTCGTACGGTGACCTTCAAGCAGTACCCCTTCTGCATCATATCGCAAATATTGTCAAACCCTGGTTAAGTAAGATCAAGCAAGATCAAATCTTCACCGCGCATGGACGCATCTCATATACATAGAGAAATCCTGATCAGGCGCGGGCACCAATTGTTAATGGATATTAAGCAGCCCGATCAAATGCCCCATTGCCTGACCATATCTATTCCGCATGATCGGTAGGCAGGGGAGCCCCGATCTTATTCAAAAGATGCATGATCTTACGTTCAGTTTGCAATGGCAAACGGCTTATATTATTGAAGATCGTTCCACCCAAGCTACGCGATCATTATCGACTATTGCACGACCTGGGAACAAAGGAAAAAAGATCGTGCTTTATAGACAGCATTTATCTTATACCTCGGGCCGCACGATCTATCATGATCAAGAGTAATGAGTTCATGATCTTGCAATATCATATCTGCAGCTGTGTTGATAATGCCTATTACATTATCAGTCTTTGGACGCGCACGCACATATTCTTAGATTCTGGTACAGCAGTATACAAAATTAGTATGGACAAAACTACTGGCCAAACAGGGCACATCGCCGTTGGGAGGCACGATCTCCATCTCGCCAAAGCTTAACACCTTCGTTGCCGAAGATGTGCCGAAGATGTATCTGCATGTAGTGAAAAGAAGAAAGAAAGAAGAATATTCAGCAACTCGAAATATACTGCCTTTAATCATAATTTACCGGTTGTATTTGGCCAGGAGTTGCTCCATGGCCTCAGCCGAGAAAGTCTTCATGATCTGGACAAGGTCATCGTAGAGTCGTTGTCAGCGTGCCAGTGGCAACATCGCCAAAGACATCCCTCCAACGGAACACAGACCAAGCAAATGGCACGCCGGCGACCGACCCTGCCGCGCTACCGTTGTTACATATTATGTCAGCCGCGCCCTCTTTCCATTTGCCTTTGAATATGTATAAAAACATAAAGTCACATTGACAGTGGCTTGGAGTTTATAAGGAGAGCCGGGAACAACAACGCCAAGGAAGCTACTGCCAACAGGAGGTCGGCAATCACTTCAAACCGAAAAAATAAAAGTGAGCAAACAACCCGTATTCACTTTATTGGTTGTTACTACTCACGGTGGAAAGCCCAGTGCTTGGTGCTGAGCCAAGCAGCCACAATGGGCCCTCTTTCCTGGTGGCTGGAAGGGGTTCCGGCGCCCACCTTTGGCAGCAGCGACATGGGAGTAAAGGTCCCGTAGCTTTGCCCTGGGGTAAGTTCATGGGCGGGACCATTGTTGCTATATCGCGGAGAGGACGCAGGATGGGGGGGGGGGGGGGGCATTGGGGTGGGGATTGGGGTCTTACATCTTGAATCTCATTACCCGGAGCCATCCAAGGGTTGCTGGTCACTGGCTTGGTGTCTTTGAGGACTGCCGGAATCGAAAGGGCCTAAGAAACCGCCTCCAGCAAAAAGTCGACAACCACTCTAAAGTGAAAAAAAGTGAGCAAACAACCTCTATCTACTTAATTGGCGGTTACTCACGGAGGACTGCCCAGTGCTTGGTGGTGTACCACGTAGTGGACACGGGGGGCCTCCCTTCCTGGTTTCTGGAAGCGGTGGCGGTGCTTCCTGCCGGCGGCCGCGACGTGAGAGTGGTGTCAGGAGGCTATCTCTTCTGGCGGTAGCCTTCAACAGGTCGTGGTTCTTAAATGGACTGGGAAGCTCGGCGCTCTCCCAGTGGGACATCAGAACTAAAAGGAGTCCTCCAGGCGCGTAATGACAAGTCTCCGTCGAAGGAGTCTGTGCTCATTTTTTTTAAAACTATGGTCAGAAAGAGTCAGCTTAGAAGTTGGAGAAGTCAGCTGTAGTCATACTGACTAAAAGATTGTTAAAGGGTTTGAGAGAGTTACGCGTTATGAGACGGGTGTACGGATAATTGTATCGGGTGTCTCTGATGGTGTGTCTAGTGGGTCTCTCATGTCTGAGGCTGGGTATCTGTTGGTCATGAGTATATATTGGAAGAAGAGATCAAGTATGAAAGGGGATGGAAGAAGAAAGCAACACGACACGACACGCCATCCTCGTACGCTCGAGCCATCCGCCACAAGCACACATGCGAGCGGGAATACCTCTTGGGAATAGTTCGGACCTTCTGCCGAGGACGCCACCGGTGCTGTATGATGTATAGCGCCCCCTCAGAAGGAATCACCGCTATGGCTCCCGAAGATACTGTGACGTACGAAGTTATTAAGGAATTAGTCGAAAGAGAAGGCAAAGGGGAGTGGCAACAAAGATGTATGTTGGAATGAGGTAGGAAGGTATTTGGGGATTAGTAATGGTTTTCTCCCCATTTCTTTCTCATTTTGATCGACACTTGCGTTGGCTTGAAAAACCATCATGCACAGACCTTGCGTAGTCGTTAAATAACGAGCGTACGGGCAGGCAAGTAAGCGGACGCGATAATTGAGGCAACGAACAGCCACACACGACTCGCCTTTTGCTCGAGGTCCCCGAGTATCGATACCACTCACCTATACATATCCGTTACCAGAGAGGTTAGAGGTTATATTTTATATTGATATCGATTGTACACGATGTCAGCAAGATATCAGCGACAGCCAAACGGAGGCTTATTAGATTATCCCGTAAAAATACGTCTGGAGCCGACATTCCTCCGCCGTCGACTGTGAGTGGCAGTGGCACGGAACCTTTTGGATGTATAATCAATAGGAAGTTCGCGTGTCTCCTTACGACAGGAAATGAAGGGCACATCATTTCTTGTTGTTGAAGGCGAAGATCTGCCTTCCGTAACCATGGATGATCCACCTATAATAATGTATCCGCCCAACTATTTTCTATCCGTAGATGGCCTCGACGATGGTGAGAAAAATTGCTGATGGAGATGCTGCAGCGATGGCCCGGGATAGGAGGGCAGAGAGATCAAAGACAGGTGATGTGGAGTAGTCTGAGGATTCAAGGGGCAGAGTTAGATCACAGGCGATGATAACGCTGAATGCGTAAGCTGGTGCGACCTTGAGCAACGGCAAAGATGTCAAGGAGCGGATAATGATTGCGGACAACATTGTCTGTTGTATGCCGAGCCTACAATGATAGAAGCTGGGATAATGAGTAATATTGGTCGAGAAGATGCGCTGTGGTTACCGCACTCAAGCAGAAACAGCATCATGATGATATGACAAGTC
>NC_006685.1:2031200-2105742 GCF_000091045.1 Cryptococcus deneoformans JEC21
TGCAAAAAGGCAAACGGTTGAGATGTGGTATCTGGTTGTGAGTGGGGATAATACTGTTGAGCTGATTTGGAAAGATGTCTATATGTATCTCTAAAACTTCGAAAAACACCTTGCGTAATATGCTTGCGCCTCGTATGCAAAAGAAATAAGAGATGACAACAACGACGGCAGCGGTAAACAAGGAGGGAAGAGCGGCAAGGGGAAGAATCGAGGTAGAACCACCATCCTAGGCGTTGTATTTCCTTCTCCGTAATGTTCAGTTTTCCATTTAAGCCATCTACAAAGCTGTAGCCGCAAATTCTCACCCGTGCCACCGCTTCCCCTACCGATCACTCCCATAATAATTATTCGTATCATTCAGCAAAGCAAACGAGCCGGTTGATTTCTCAACGACTACGAGGAAGTCGATGCCATCTCATCAGCAGCAACAACAGGCCCAATTAATTGGGCTACAACTTCCTGCTCCCCCCGTCTCAACATACTTGAGCAATAGCTTCCAAATTTGTGACTATTTCTCCCGAGGCATTGTTTTTGCTTCATCCGACGTTTACGGCTTACTGCCCGCGCTACCCCGACTATTACATTATCTCTAATAAGAGAGGCGCACTTTTATCCTCCCCCTCGACCAAGTCAATCTAACCAGCCTTTGAGGAAATTTCAAGCATCAGCAATGCAATGTGCATCATCATCATCAGAAGATAATATTATCTACATGCGCGTTCTTGTACCTATTTTGATATCGGTTATTATCATTGTGGCAATAGCTATTCCGAATGAACCAAAAGCCTCAAAAGCTTGTCCTGGATTTCAAGGAGGCTGGCGGCGCTATAATATCTCCCTGAGCCCTTCTGCTGGTTACCTATTTGAATGATAAGAAACACAAACAGTCCGGCGGTTCTTGGGATAATAACGGAGTTGGTTGTAACAATAACGACATCTAATACCTGAGCTAATAACTATCGAGATGCTGAGAAAAAGACACTTAATATGGTTTTTGCTGTGTTATTATTGTATACGTATTAATTGACTTACGATGCTATAATAATGATCATGCTTCATGGGCGAGTCGCCGGCCTTCCACAATGCAGTGGTGAACTTCAATACTTAAAAGCAACAATCAACAGTAAGTTCTTTTCTTGAACCTTTTCCTGATATTTAATTAAGGTCTTTGAACTACGGGAAAAGAACAAACGGGGCTTTCGAGATCAAGTGTGCTACTCATGGATACTTGTTAAATGTAAATCTGATTTTGGTGGCTCAGACTCCACAAGGACCTTGTTCAGATCGAGTAGCAACTTAGCGATTGAGAAAAGCTCGCCGTATGCAGATGGAGGATCACTTGAACATGATTGGTTGGGCTATTATATGCATGAATGATGGGTTTCATGTTTTGCCTTCTGATGATTGCGACTTTCTACTTCAACAGTAACCCATCTCATTAAAGTTGTAGATAAATACCTTTATACTTCAAGGTCATCGGCATATTTCATTTGGAAAAGAAGAACAACAAAGCAAGGAAAAAAGAAAGATAAGAAATTATTACGAAGTAGATTTTTTCAGTACAAGTGGTGCCGGTAGCTGCAATTTGTTAGTACTTATACAATGGACGTTGCCATGCATGTGCCAGCTTTTTATACGCTACCATTTCCCCAAGTATTTACACTCACATATATGGAATATGCTTATTTGCTGAGTATCCATGTACGATCACCACTCGCTGTGCGGTGGACCAGTGGTCGTGGGTGGACCTTGAAAGTGGAGGCAGAGCGCGACTTGGTCGATTCGTCCAAAACACATACGTCCGTCTGAGTCAGGCATTTCGTCATCTTTCAGTTTGATTATCTTTCATCTTTCTTTGTTATTATTCTTTCTCATACAACTATGCCGCGGAAAGCGGCTGTAGAGGACAACATATATCGTGCGTAACCTGAATCCTTGCCGTTCAGAATCCGAGCTGATGGCGGGACTCGCCAGTCGACGAGGCCGAAGACTTCATACTGTCTCATGCCAGCAGCATCGCCCCCTCACCGCCTCAATCCGACCAACAGCCAAAAGCCCAATCTGAGAGACTATCCGCCACTCGAAAGAAGATGGACTGGGAACATGAGATCAACACTCATCCTGACGAGCCTCTCGACGAAAGTTACCACCGATCTTTTAAGAAGAGAGAAGCGCTGGAGCGGGAGAAGGGTAAACGTCGCGAAGGTCAGGACGGGAACGAAACGGATGTAGTGGGGAAAGAAACACAGGTGGGTGATGATGATGATGACAGCGATGAGGAGAGGTGTATCATCTGTTTGATGGGATTAAGAGATAGAACCATTGTCGGCGTATGCGGACACGAGTTCTGCGTAAGTCTATGCAACTGCGTTGGCGGGAACAGAGCTAATCATCCTTATTAGTTTGAATGCATAAGCATCTGGTCAAACCAAAGCCGGAAATGTCCTCTTTGCGCTGGGGCAATGGCACCATTTCTTTTGCATAATCTTGACGAGGAGGCGCCTACAAAAGTGAGTTAATGAGTCTTTCTATATGAGGTCTATTACTAACAAAAAAACCGCAGTTTTATCTCCCTCCTCTACCTTCTAAACCATCATCGCATCTTGCTCGCCCTGGCCCTTCAAGAGAGAGGCTTCCAACGAGACGAGAGGAACGTCCGAGGTGGGGAGAGCGGGAGAAATTGGATCCTGATGAGTTGGACATCCAAGTCAACCGTCGGAGGGAATTATACAAGCACGGTTTATTTGCCAAGGCACGTTATGAATGCTCTGCCCACTGGATTGTAATGTGTCTGACAAGTCCTATAGCATATCGCCTCCAACCGCCATACCCGCTTTCGAGCAAACCCCACCCCTCGGCAGATTGCCTCTGACCCCGAACTCGTCCAACGCGCCTCAGCATTTATTCGGCGAGAGTTACGCATCTGGCCATCTCTTGATGTAGAGTTCTTTACGACTTACATCGTTTCGTTGTTGCGGACGATAGATATACGCTCAGAAGCGGTCGTCAGACTATTATCCGACTTCATGGATACCGTCGAGTTCCCTAATGGAGCAGAGCATTTTTGCCATGAATTATACTCGTACCTCAGGAGCCCATATCGAGAACTGAAAGGGTATGATGGGATTGTTCAGGTATGTTACCTTGGACCACGTGTCATGATTAGTGGGCTGATCGAATCTCCCAGTACGATCCTATACCACCTTCTAGACCACCAGCTTGCTCGCCACCGCCAACAAGGGGACGTTCACAATCTCGTTCAGTCTCCTCATATTCTTCTTACTTATCCTACTCTTACTCTTCTCGATCATCCTCGCGTTCAATCAGTCCTCGTCCTCGTTCTTACTATCGCAATAGATCACCTCCACGCCGATACCCTTCCCCCCCTATCCAGCGTTCCCGCTCTTGGTCTCGATGTCCTCCGCGGAGAAGAAGAGCCGGTCCGAACTATGAGGATGAACATGATTACACGCGGTATCGTGATTCTATCAGACGGCGGGGCAGGGGTCGAGGGCGTGTTCCAGATAGAAGGCGGGAACACACGGGTTCAGGAGGAAGAACGAAGAGACTTCGGCCGTATGAGTTCGAAAGGGTACGTGACAGAGAACGAGGCTCAAGGGCACATACGCGGACTGATGGAGGAGGCATGCGGGCATGGGGCAGTGACAATGGCAGGAGTCAAATCGAGGATGAACGCGAGGAACGGCCCGAAAAGAAGCAAAGGATAGAGCTATTCCCTTCGCCGCCTCGCCCAGCGAAGAAGGGGTTAGATGATGGTGAGGATAATCCTACGACAACCAACCGACGCGACATACCACCTCATATGCCCTCACCACCTTCCCTCGCTTCACGTCTAGGACCAACTGTACCTGAATGTCCTATCCCTCCACAAAACAACTCGAAAGGTCGAATGGAGAGGGATTTGCCCCCTCATATGGCTGGGAGAAAACTTTCTATCAAAGGGGCGGCCGTCACGAAAGCACCGACAAATCAGCCTGGAATGAATTTACGGGAAAAGCTTGTAAAGGCCAAAGCGGAGGCTGCTCAAGACAAAGTCAATCTGTCAAACCAAACCGAGACTTCGCAGAGAATCAGCAGAGTTGCATCGGAGTCTGTTCCTGGATCAAAGACAGCAGAGCAGCAAGGAGCCTCCAAGTTATCGTTACGTGAACGATTGGAACGAGCTAAAGCCGAAGCAAAATCAAAGATTCAGCCCGGCATACCTCCTCCCGACTATGCTAACAGCGCTAACTATCCCAATGTCACCCTCCCGGTTCTTACCCCTCCGCCAGGAGCACCACCATTATCACCGTCGTCCGTTGCACAACTTCCCTCTATTAAAGAAGATGCCAACGTACAAGCCCTCCGGGCGAAGCTTCAGTCTCGCCTCAAATCTCAACGGGAACGTTCTTTGTCGCACAATCCTGTAGGAGACGTTCGTTCTGGGGCTGCTTCGACCTCAGCCTCAACCTCTGTCCCAAGTGCAGAGAACAGTGAGGTCACAAACCCTAAAGAGATTAAAGAGAAAGGTCTAGAAGCTACGATGAATAGAGCTCTGCGCAGTATCACCGAGGAAGAACGGAAGAAGGAAATTAGGCGACGGTTGATGGTGGCCAAGGTGAAGGAAGCAGAAACCGATGCGGAAAGGAAGATGAGGGAAGGGGAGAGATGAGAGCTGTACTCTATGCGGAGTAAATTATAGGACAAAAGAGTAAAAGTTGTCGCAAACTCCACAAGATCTTGTCTCATCAAATGAAATAGCTTCATATGCATATTGTTGTTGATGAATCCTCTACCTCTCCCGGCAGATGACATCAAATTCATTGTTGCAGTTTACAATACATCTACGTCCGCAACTCATGCTTATGTTGAAAAATTAAAGAGGAAGAAGATTGTATCTATGCGATAAGATTTATGTTTGAGTTTCTTGAATTCTGACGTCTTCTTCCAACTGTCCGTCTTCCGTCTCTTCGATTCCATCTCACCTTCCATTTCCTCATCCTTCATCATACATCAATTCATCATTCCTCATGACCAAACCACTCGTTCTTTCATTCTTAAACTCCCAGCATCCTCTTCGACTCCTCATACACAATCCAGCTGACACCCACTGCGGGGCCCACCTTCAATATACTAGGCAGTAACCCTTTATAAAGGCCTCTCCATCCTTCATTCTTGAGGGTCTGCTGCATAACGTCGCGGAAACCAGTGTATTGATGTGGATGGCCAGATGAGCCAGAAGCCTGAAGTCGTGTTCGAAGGAGGTTGACAGCTGTAAGTGGAGAGGAAGGCAGGGATCAGTCTTCAGCTATGTGACGCTGATAACGAGAAAGATGGGGAGAAAGAGGGATGGAACGGAGAGAAAGGGACTTACGATAAACAGTCGCAGCGCCAATAGAACCTGAAAGCGCTCCAAACGAGAGTACAGCAAATACCGGCGGCTCATCCGCCTTTGTCGACCGACAATACGCCGTCTTGAGTGTCTCATATGTTCCCATATCAATCGCACTGTACGGGAAAACGCCGACCAGACCCAGCGTCAGTCCGCGATAATATGTCCTGACCCCTCCTGCTCTCCACATTTCCTTTGCTGTCTTGACCACATGTTCCCATCCTTGGTTCGGGCCAATATCACTTTGTATCCGCGTTTTGAGGGTTTCGAGACCGTAAATGGCCAATTGGGAGGTGATACCACCTACGCCGCCAGAGATGAAACGGGAAGATGAGGAAAGTTCTGACGGATCTGAGACTTTATCCCAGTATTTGGCGAGGAATTTTTTGGATTGTTCATATGAGACGAATTTGATAGCGGATTCCTATGCAGCTATGAGCTTTAACATCTTGAGAGCGCCGAGAAAGAGGGATACTTACAGGGAGGATCTTTGTCACGTTCAATCCATTCCCAACCCAGAACGCTCTCAATCCCCCACCTTCCATATAAATCCTCTGCACCGCTCCCCACAGATTCGTCACCGCCCTGAAACCATTTTGTAAAGGATGGTTGATTTGTGGATGACGATTGAAAGCAGAAAAATCATCAGTCGTGATGAGGTAGACTTTCAACCTGTCGAATGGAGCTGTCACCGTCCGCGAGACGCCACCGGCAATGGCACCCGCCAGGAGGAACCTCCATGCCTCATGCCTATCTTCCTGCACGACTTCAACGTCCTCGTCGTATGGTCCGGGGGTGTCGGCAAACTCTTCGTCTTCTTCTTTATGTTGTTTTGGGGGGTGGAAGAATCCAGCGGCGGTAGATGTTTGAGGTGAGTTGGGGGCTTTGGGGAAGGAGATGCTTATATCGCCTTCTTTGTCGACGCGAGCGGCACCTCGGCCGTCAGAAAATCGTTTCCGGACTTGGTAGACTATAGGAAATTAGTTTAGTAGGAAGACAAGGACGGTATGCTTACATTTGTAGATTTCAAATGGCGTCGCTTTTCTGGGCAACATGATCAGGAAATCTCTGAAATCGGCGAACGTAAGGTACAACCCCTCTTCTGAACCTCCCTGCGAGGGCCCTTTAGGTAAGCCTTCTTTGTTAGAGGGACTGGCGAGGAAATGGACAAGATCAGAAACAGTTGCCGGCGTGACGTCCACCCCTGAACGAGAAAGTGCGGCTCTCATCTCTTGCGCGTCAAGACGGCCGTCGGCGTTATGATCCAGTTCCTGGAAGATATCCCACAACTCTCTTTCCTTATCCCATAAGAACCGCCTGAAATCTTGCCACGCGATACCTTTTCCCTTTAAATTCTTCATTTCCGGCTCAAGGTCATCAGGTCCACCCCATAATGAACTATCCGGTCTCTCCTCGCTAATACGCTTGACCAATTCTTCTTCGTAGAGCCTTCTTAACCTCTCAGCGCGCTCAGGCGACAGGGCCGCAGTGGTACCCTGGCCAGGAAGCTGCATCTTTTTTGTCGGTGTGGGTTCGTCGCCATCAGGAATGGATGGAAGGGCGGGAAGAGATTTCCAGAGCGCCCTGAGTTTTGAAGCTCTTGCGGCAGGACCTTCACTGGCGCGGAACTCGGCAAGAGTGGGACGATGGTCCGAAAAGATGTCGGGTCCGGGGGCTTCGCGAAGGCACATAGGTTGAGGAGGAGGTGTTGGGTCGGTAGGTAAGGGGTGAAATGATGAGTCAGTGTGGGGTGGATGGGGTGAGAGGGTGTAATGGGGTTCGGAGGATGAGGATGAGGATGAGGTTGGCATATCATCTATCTTAACGTCTGGGAGCGAGTTGTCAGTTTTCTACGCCTGAGTGTGGGAGCGTACCTCTTTCCGATTGATCTGACATCTGTTTTGTCTCAACAGGGTTACGGCTTGAATAGAAACAACTACAGCAGCTAGTCGCCGATAAATAATTTTAATGAAGTGAGTATCTCTTCCTGGAAGAACCTATCGATTGCCTGCGATTCCTCGGTTAGCAGTTGCTCTTGACATAACATAGCTGCGCTCACCTGGTTGTCTCGAGAGGTATGGCTCAAAGAGAACAACAAAAGCAGCTGTTTACCGGGGAGTAATTCCGGTACAGTACTCTTCCTGGAAAGACCTGATGACTAAATTGTTTCCTTTGGTAAGCTACACTCTGATGCTTCCCGCATGGCACGTACTGCACTCACCTGGTAGGCGTGTATGTGGAAAAATTGGATGCAAGAGATGAATGAAATCGATATAATGACGAATGATAACGCTCGCTTTCGTTGAATTCAAGTTTTTGGCGCGCTGAGTGATGACGGCGGGCCCGGATGAAGCGAGGAGTTTACTAAATACTTACTTATATTTGTTATGGCTAGCCTTCGCTGGCAGATGTTGCACAAACGTCTATTCTGGAGTTGTAGAGGATAATGTATGGAGTATTTGTGAAAGATGCGTCCATATCACCAGACATCTTGTGTTCTCCATGCATCCATCCGTGTCCACCAACATCTGGAAGCGTACCAGACGGCTTCTCATTGGGCCGCTTATTCCCGACACCACGCAGCTGGGTAGTACTAGGCTCCGTACCACCGAATGCTTACATTCGTTCATACACTGGTAATTCTTTTTGATCTTTTCATTCGTTCCATGGGTTCACATTCAATTTTGGAATTCCCTAATGTATGTAAAAGCACCCTATAGACATTCAACATGATCATACAATGAAGACCTTATGCCACCACCCGCCCTCCCCATTTAGCGCAAGCTCCAAGATATGATGCTCGACACATCAAATAACTCGGCCAAATCGATTGGCCTTTTGGCTCGTGGAAAACAGATATTTTTCAAGCACTTTGTCTTTCTGATCAACGTCGTTTACATTTTTGATCTCCATGAAGGGAGTAATAGGGAAGGGTTTCCGATCCGCCATCATTTTTATCCAGACGAAAGAAAAAAAAAATGTTAAGAAGGGCGAGGCATAAGTTTGATTAAAATAATGAAAACGATGGGTGGTGTCATGTGGGAGCAACGAAAGGAAAGTGACGATAGTAAGGTTGGTGGTACTATGTCCCGATTGATAATTTCGTTGTATAGAGTTTCTTATCAGAACTGAATACTGTACAGTATATGATAATTGCTTCAACTGTGGGTGAACAAAGAAATATTTGACTACTCAGATACATACAAGAACGCAGCCGGCGATTTACTACGATACAACAAAGCCAACCACAAGACCGTTATCATCGATCCACTGGGCTCAATATTGGCCCAAAATAATACTACCCATCGAATCACAACCTATCGACCTCGCCTTTCTACATCCCTGATCAAACCTCGCTCATGAGATGGAGCTTGATGGGACGTTGGTCGATAAACTCGTAATGAGATCTATCTACGACCAATGATTGGATTGGTGATGCGGCCATTGTTCATCACTTGGTGTCTTGTAACGGTGCACAGGCCGGCTAGAAGAGGACAGAAGACCGATGAACAGAAGGGGCAATTAGCCAAGTCGGGATTCGAAACGATAGGCGTGAACTTACAACTCGTCAACAAGACTCTCGTCATCTTTTAACATAGTCTCTTTCATTGATTTCATATTCCGTCCTCCCTCCCTCTTCATTATACTTACAGGTAGCAGTTATAGATAAATCCGCGTATACAATTGTATGTAGTCAAAGATCGTAAGCCCAACGACTTCAACGCTTTATTTGCTGTCTTCCTTCATCAGCCCCCTGCATGGCTGCTTCGCCTTCGCGAGGTTGACCGCATGAACGGCAACCCAAATGAGCACACCGACACATGCGCCTGAAATAGGATCAAATAATGATTAGCAGCTGCTATATGCCGATGGTGAAAAGAATACGAGGAAAGGCGTCCTTACAGATTCACATGATGATATGTCAGGTTGAAATCTTCTGTCGGTCACTTGGCTGTATGTCGGCTGTTGATTCGATTGCTGTTGTTGAGACTGTTGACCTTGCTGAGGGCGATAACGGAAGTACGATAGGATGCGGGTGCTCATCGGTGTAGACGGTGGTGAGGTGAACTGTAAAGAGGAAAGCACTGTCAGTTTGAAAACAAAGGTCGTGGAAGAGGACGAGTTTGAAGCATAATCACGTACTCGACAGGTCTCAGGCCTTTGCACAGGGAAAACTATGGTTTTTGCGGCAGATTCACCGCCTGTTTCTCGAGGTAGTGGGCCTATGACCTCGGTGACGATCGGTGGAAACTGTAACCTCAACGCTGTCCTCAATTCCTCTATGCTCCAGGTCCTCTGTGGCTCTCCTTCTTTCTTCATCACATAGATCCCAATTAAAGCTTCTTGGGATATGACGATCTGACGCACATTGGGGAAGACATCGGTATATGACCTAGGGAGGCCTGAATACTCTTTGTAACCCAGCATTGCGATTCGCCACATCTCTTCCATATTGTCAATCTCCAGAACCTTCACGTAGCTTAAAGCTTTCTGCTTTCTCTTCCACGTCTTTGATCGGAAGTCAAGGCCTTTCAGTAGACCTTTGCTAGTCTTAACATAGTGGTACAGGTGAGGTATGACGAGATCATAGACCTCGGAGCACAAGGTGAGCGCTTTGAGTGGCTCAATGTCGGAGAAGTGTTGAAGAATGATGTCGTGTACAGGGGCAAGCTTGTCTAGTCTCGGCAGTTGTGTGAAAGACGGCGGAAGGCTGTATTCGTCCACTGGCGCGTAGAGTTCGTATTCGGCATCGGGAGAATGGTAAGTGGCGTTGGTGTATGGGTTGGTGGCGACTAAAGCTGCAGAAGTCCGACGAGGGGAGTACGCTGGTGGGGGAAAGAACGGCTGCTTCCCACTAATAGACATTGTGCTTGCTTGTCTTACAAAGGCGATAGAGATGTGGGGTGGCCTCTGTTAACCCGATACAGCGGGTAAATAATACAATGAGCGAGGTGCTGGGCGGGAACTCGATAAAGTTTCCTCTTCTTCCTCGTCGGGGCCTGTCTACTCGTTAAAATAACCTAGCAGAGTATAGAGGTGTCGTTGAATGAAGATCGGAAGCTGACAGCGGCGAATGTTGAGGTGATCAGACAGTGTTCTTTGGAAAATAGCACGCATGACGAAGGTACTCACCTTCTCATAAGCGAGTCTCGTGATCGTACGACGAAGGAGTCGACATCCAATCTGGCTTGACTAGTGTGCAGGTTAGCTGCATATTTTTGGTGTCATGAATACTTTGGTAATAGCCGCTGGATTTTTCACTGCAGGTGGTCATCAAGCAAGCTAATCGGACATGGAACGGGAAGTGTTGGGCTCGTGCGTGAGTAGACTCACGAGCAAACACCGAGATACTCGGGCCATCCGGCAACTAACTGCCCAGCTCTTGCCGGCCGCTATCAACCAAGCTGTTTGCTTGCATACGTAACAGCAGTGCGCGTCTGGCGTTGTTCATTACAACAACGACCCTGAACAGGGTTAGTCGCGTCTCGGATCTCGCCGAACTATGAGTCTTCGAAATTGTCGGACTTGCCTTATCGCCGAAAAGCGATTGCTCCCGTTCACCGGACACTCGCCACTGCTTTTTGGTAGTCGGCAATTCGGCAATATATTGTCGGGGCGAGCACTCGCTCCCAGCGCCTCTGCTGGCGAGGGGCCGCGGTGGTCGACTTTGACATTCTCGAGTGAATAACGTCTTTTCTTCTTGCTCTTCAAAAAACTCTCCTTAAAAGCTACCTACCCCTCACCACCCTACATCCGACAATGCCCCCCAAGTTCGACCCCAGCGAGGTTAAGGTGCGTTGGATGAGAAAATACCAGGGAACGTGGGCGAGAGACTGATTTGTGTGACAATTGCTGCCTCTTCAACTGTACAAATTAACCATCTCCCACGACCGTAACGATTACGTCTGTATCCTTCAATCTACCCTCTTTATTACTTTGCAACCTCATGGTAATCAAATTGCACTCTTGGTCGGCCTAAATTCGACACTCAAATAGATCATCTACCTCCGAGCGACCGGTGGTGAGGTCGGTGCCTCTTCCGCTTTGGCCCCCAAGATCGGTCCCCTTGGTCTCGTGAGTCATTGCCATTGGAGCTGGCGTGTCTGTGCATAGTAGAACCTGGAGGGAGCGAACGGTTTCAACGCGACGAGTGTCGGCTGGAGGGTGTGATGGGAAAATTTGGGACGTGTCAGTGAGAGACGAATATTGCGAAGGGCAGGATAAGGAGCGTATGAGAGTTATGGAGGAGGACAAAACACAGACACGCCGCTGTCATACGATTTTTGTGGGCCTTCGGCTGATTGGTTTCCTATAGTCCCCCAAGAAGGTCGGAGAAGACATTGCCAAGGCCACTGGTGACTGGAAAGGTCTCCGAGTGACTGTCCAGCTCACTATCCAGAACAGGTGAGTTTATCGACTTTCAGAGCTCCAAAGTTTCAATTTCTGATGCATCAACTTTAGGCAAGCTGCCGTCTCCGTTGTTCCTTCCGCCTCTTCCCTTGTCATCAAGGCCCTCAAGGAGCCTCCTAGGGACAGGAAGAAGGAGAAGAACATCAAGCACTCCGGTAACGTCCCCCTTGACCAGATTTACGACGTGAGCTATATCTTTGCCATCCAGACCAAAAATTCTTGTGTTCTTTACTAACCAGACACTTTCTCTAGATTGCCCGTAAGATGGCCCACAAGTCTTTCGCCAAGAACCTTTCTGGTGGTGTCCGTGAAATCCTCGGTACCGCTCACTCTGTTGGTTGCACTGTTGACGGCAAGAACCCCCACGACATCATTGTTGCTATCCAAGAGGGCGAGATTGTCGTTCCCGACGAGTAAACTTTTGGGCGTACTCGTAAGGGGCGTGTAGGATAGGGGATGCATGGCTTCACAGACACACATTTTTTGAACAGGGAGTGGTTTGAGTGACAATGCGGTCGGAATAAGGTGTGAGGCTGCTTGAAGTCGGGTGTTAGGATGAGAAGCTTTCGGCAATCTCAGCGGCCCATTCTACTAACTGTTCCTTTGTTTTATTTGGGAGACGCAGACGACAAGTGTTTTGCATGACTGAACGTTTGGTTTGCACGAAGAGCCATGCGATCGACCCCGTTTGTCGTCTCGGCTCGTCTACTGTCGAAACTCGGAACTGACCAGCGCCTATCCGAAACCTGAGACCAATCCTCGTTGAATTTCCAGGAGGATTATTTTCATTGTCACTTTCGTTACTCTGACGCCGGTTGTAGCAGTTTTTGTCAAGCTACAACATTTGAAGAGAACTTGAGAAAATTGATGGTGTTTTCGGAAGTACTCACTGAGGCTGCTTCGATAATGCCGACTGTTGCTGCTGCCTTCTATTTCAACACAGTTTCAACGAGCCGACCTAACAAGCTGAGATAAAATATGAGTCAAGAATGTATCGTGATATAGGGTTTTGGTACCCCACACAGTTCACAAATAAGAGTAGGAATCGCAAAGTTGCAAAATATGTTATCATGCAACATGATCCGCCATACTACAACAAACTCTACTTTCCCAGATATATTTTATAACTGCTCTTCCGCTGGGCTCGATGAAAGTGGTTGAAGGGCTTCTTCGAAAATTCACTTTGCCGTCGGAGATGCGCGCCTCTCTTTCGAGCGTCCTACTGTTGATGTCATCGTTTTCTGGAGCATTCTCTCGTCTTCGAGTTCTTTGAGAGATCGATTTACGTACGTATTGCCTTCCCGTATAACCACTCAAGTTCGTGACTGCATTCTCGGAAGACTGAACCATATATTAGATCATTCATATACACCTTCATCTAACCTAGATATACAAATACATACACCTCTCGGAAGACAGGAAATATATCATGTTTGGAGCTATCGTTGCTGGACGTTTGGTGTAAGTTCTTCCATCTTATACCACCCCTTGCTCATTCGCAACATATAGTCAGACCAACTTACAACAAATGTAAGTCCATAACAATATATAGGGTACTATTTCTAAGCTCAATGACTGACTTCCTGACTATCCCCGGCAGTGACGAAACACATTTCGTCTTTCCCCTTGAACAGCCCTACGAGATCAACCACTTGACTGTCTTCTTACTTGGAACTGGTGGGTGCACAGTATAAGTCTCCGAGTAAGGAGGATATGTGCTTATAAATTACACAGTGCCATTTCCTGAAGGTTTCGGTGCATCTGTACACTTTGCTTGGCCGGGTAAAGAGTACATCCCCCTTGGAGTGTACGTGACTCCTCCCGTAGTCCATTACCTGCCTACTCGTTGTCACTTAACCACGGAATGCTAACATGTGATTCAGTTTGACAAATACGAAGCCTTCAGCCATCTTCCGTGTTCGTTCGCACTTGCCCCCGAACGCTCCCATCGGACAACCGTCTCCACCAGCGCAACTGGGTATTGAGATTGCGCCCTTACAACAATTGGAGGCTATTGCTGCTGGGTTGAGTCAGAGCGCTTCTGGTTCCGGAGCAGGAGTGACAGGCGGAGATGGGAAGGGAAAAGAGCTGGTGAAGAATGTGGATGTAGGCAAGGTAGCTGAAAAGGTTGTCAGGAACGTGAGTCGAAATTTGGACGTTGTTACATCCGAATGATGGAATAGGAGCTGATATGTTGTGAAACAAAGTTGTTTAACTTTTTACATTCTTTCGGGGGGGAGGGAGCTTTGACGTAAGTGTGGTTCACGTTACGAAGTGCACATATCTGATCCACGATGCAGGCCTGATACACAAATTCCTCTTTCAGTATTCCAGCAATGGTACACAAATTTCACTCGGAAGATTGAGAATGACAAGGGGGCATCATTCCTTGATAGAGAAGATTGATGCACGATGTACTGTGTTTCAGTTTGTATCGCTTTTCTATAAAACTATATGTTATCAGCATTTATAATGATCTAGATACCAGCTATATCTATGTCTGCGTCGGGTCATTACGTTTGGCACTGGGCGGCGCAACAGCCAACGTCGTCTTACACCTATTTCTATGCCTATCACGACTTTCAAGCTACTAATATCCAAGTGTCTTTTTCCTCAAATCTTTTCTGTCCCTCATTTCCCTCCTCCAAGGCTCAATTTTCTTCCAGTGCTCTTCTACTTCCGCCTCTTTCCCACCCTCTGCTTCCGACATGAGCGACATGAGATATTCAGAGTATGTCCATTCATACGGTGTGCCGAATAGGAGCTTTTGTCTCGCACTAAGGGTTTTACGATCGAGCGGGGTAGTTGATGGTGAAGAGGAAGAACAAACTTTGGTAGTGGTAGTGGGAGGTGTTGCTGCAGCAGTGACTGTGATATCGGGTTGAGGTGCGCTCAAAGATGATACGTCTAAGTGATTGATGGATGGTACAGAAACTGATTGTTTGGAATAAGGGTTCGATGGGTTTTCAGGTAGAGCGGGATGTTCGGGGAAAGAAGGAAGGAGATTTGCCCAGAGGAGGGAGGTGAGACGAGCCTGCACTTGCGCAAGAGGGAAGGGAACTACTTGATAGGCTGTAAAAGGTATAACCGTTAGAGCCCCATTTTGTTTTGTGATATGGGAAGAAGTAGGACCCCAAGATGGGAAACTGAGCCTTATGCGCTAAACGAAAACTCACAGAGAGCAGGAAAGGCGATACTGCGATCTCCTTTCAGAAACAGTAACAGCTCATCAAGCTTCTTCATTCCCAAACCTTTTACCCCGCCCTCCTCCCATTCCTCACCTCCCTTCCTCTCCCCACTCCTAATCACCCCATCAACCAAATCCACCTCATCCCAAGGTTTGTCTGCACGCTTGAAAAAAGGGTAAGCAAAATTGTACCCCGTGGCGTAGATGATTGTATCCACCCCTGAGAGCTGTTGTCCGTCTTCAAAGTGGATGACACCTTTAGGATAGGCGGAAGAAGGCGGTGAAAGATGGGAGATGAGGGGCAGATTGTGGATATATGGAGCACAGGGTCCGTCAGGGCTTACGGAGTGCGAGGTAGCGCCAGACGACGAGACGTAAACTTTGATAAAGTTTTCCCCTGTAGCGGCTTTCAAAGAGGAAGAATCATCTAACTTTTGGTCGGGGGTGAGCGAACGGCTCAATGGTTGGCCGGATGGATCATATTTGTCGATATTGTGGGAAGCGAGGAGGCGGGAGATATCGCCGCCTGATGCAAAAGATCCGACGACGAGGACGGTCTGGCCGGCATGGTCGGAGGCTCTGCGGTAGAATCTAGAATGGATGATTTGGCCTGGGAATGAGCTGTTTTAAAGGTGATGGAGACGGCAAGAAACAGGTAAATGAAAAAGCAGGGATGTAAAAACATATAAATGGAATGGTTGACTTACCTGAGGCCGGGTGTGTTGGGTATCCATCCATCGCTGTAATGCCCATTCGACACGCTTATATAGTCAAACTCTTCGGATGTTTTAGAGTTGCCAGATACAGATTCGACCGTCCATCTTCGTTTATCAGAGCCACGGGTAGTAGAAGTAAGGTAGACCCGCTCTACACGAGTGTTGAAACGGATGTAAGGGAGGAGCTCGTATGCTTTGGCATAGTCCTGAAGGTACTTCAGTACAGCGGCTACTCATGTTAACGTTGTGAGCTCTATAACACAATGTATCGTTAGACTTGTCTCTCACCTCGATCTGGGAAAAGAGGCGTCTTTTCCGGAAATTTAAACCCTCTGAAAGCCATTATAGGCTATTTAGTTCAAGGTCAGCGACTTGGGTTTAACCAGACAACGGTTGCAGCATGGCAATGCCTACAGCTGGGATATTGGTTCGCAAACCTTCGTACATCGGCGACGATATCTTGGAGGCTGTTGAATAAGAGAATACATCGTCCATCTTATCGTTTTCGCCTGGTAAGCTAGTCCTCTCGGCCTGCTTGGGTCCATCTTCCGATAACCTGGATGAGTTCATTCATCAGTAATAGGCCAGCGGGTCCGAACAGCGGGCAAAAAGTGACAACTCACCATACTCCGCCAACATCTCCTCGAGCTTCAAACGCAACGACTTCCAGCTTTGTCTTGACCGCTTTCCTACTCCAAGCTTCGAGTAACTGTTGTGTTTGAGTTAGACCGGACGCCCCGGCGCCTATGACGGCCACGCGAATGACAGGTTTACCTGTCTCGGTCGTCATGTTCCTAGGATTTATTCTACAGCAACAGCTCAAAGGTATGATATGCGTATGCGGTGAAGACCTCTTGATTTGGAGATTTGAAAAAGATGATGATGCTGTGGCGAAGCTCCAAATGCACGGCGTGCTGTCGTTGCCGGCTGTAGGCCTAGTGGTGGTGGTAGTGTATAGCGAGCGATCCGCCCAATTTTGGGGTACTCGTGTACTGCAAGTTCTAAGGAATGGAGCTGTTGTGTTCTTCAAACAGGGTCTAGGCATACAGCCTTCGTACACTACTGGTTAAGACGATTTCGTTCAAGATATGGATCGATCTTATCATCAGTTATATCGGTGTACTTATATCGGATGTGAGCGGCGTCCTAGTCGCGTCATCGTTTACAACCTCTATTGCTATTACAGCATATGAAAACACCACGCCAAGTCGCTTAACGGTATGTCCAATGCAAAAGGAAGCATAGAAAGATAGCCGATTTGAGGGTTATATGAGATAGCATATGAATATGTCGCCAAGGAGTAGGAAGAAGCGCAAGGTGCAATTAAACTAGATGGATCAAGAGCGGAACGAGGAAATAATAATAGGTCCGTCTTAAAATCCTCGATGCACTTGCAGCACAGAGAAATAAGATAGTCAATTAAAATTTTATCCAGACTATGACACTGGATTCTGATTTGACTTCAGTTTGGTTTCAATTGCTGTTTCATGGGTAGGATATGTTGAGATCTTTGTTAACTTCGTAGGAATTCATGGTGGGAGGCATTAGGACTGTGAAGGAAACGGAACGAGCTAGTAATAAGTCCCCCTGGACGCGGTCATCTCGGCATGGCCACATTTGTCGGGATTATCGCACCAAGGGCAGCGCCGCTCCCTGAAATGGTGCCTTTTTTTATACAAGCGAAAAATGGGGGGTTGTTTACATTGTTTGTGCGTTGTTGATTACTTCCGCGGCTCCGCGTCCGTGTTTGTTTGGATAGAAATTCGTAATGGGAGTTGTAATTTGATTAGAAATACCCCGGATATGGTTGTGACGGATTTGTAATGCCTGTCTTACGACCGGTGGCCGACGCATGTCTTCCCCTTGCCCGCCCAGTCGTCCTTTGGCGGCCCGCGCGCACCACCCAGACCCCTTTACATCCTCTCATCTTCCGCTTCCTTTTCGCATCCCGCTTATTAGAAGCTTCTACTACCTGTCTTCCTACATCTTCCTTCTTGCTTCCCACCAGCGTAACTGGCCAGTCGCCACCGCTACCCGTTCTTCCTTCCTTCCCGCTAGTCGCGTCAACTGTCGCGTAAGATTTCTTACCTCCGCGAGCAGGGCGAATTTCCTACCCTCCTCTTACGACAGAGATAATGGGCCGCACCACCAGACGCTCAGCAAGGCCCCAATCGGGTACATCTACTCCCCCCAACATCTCCTCTCCGCCTTCGCGCCCTTTGTTTCCCAGCATCTCCCTTCGCTCTTCATCGCCTACTCCACCTACCCACGAAAACCTCTCAGCCCGGTCCTCTCTCCTCAGCGTGCTCACACGACCAGCCCATTCAGTCGCAGCGACGCCAGATTCGCCAGAGGAAGAGCTCTCGGATTTGTCGACAGTAAGCAGCTATGCCTCGAGTGTTATCTCTGGTACACATTCAAAGGACATGACCGAAGAGGAGATTGCAAAGGTATATGAGAATTATTTGGAGAAGCCATTCATCCAAATAAAGACTACAATAAAGCATAGCGAGTTTGGACATTGTAACAATCCCAATTGGCGGTGGACCAGTCAGGTAAGTACCGCCGAGCGCGTAGCACGACTTGTAATGAAAGATTTTGGGTTAACGATATCAGTGGAATCCCAACGAAGTGATTCATGCCGACGATGCCAGACCATCCTACACTGTGTTACTAAGTACATACTTGAGTTACATCCTGCTTATCATTATCGGTCACATTCGAGACTTCTTCGGTAAAAAGTTTACACCAGCCTCATACGCTCATTTGATGCCCCAGAACGTAAGTCCTTGTCTCGTTTACGTGGCTAACATGTACAGGGCTACGCCGCGCTCAACTCCGACTTCGACTCTTTCTACACCCGTCGATTAAAGAAACGTCTCGACGACTGTTTCGCGCGACCTACCACCGGTGTCCCCGGTCGAACCATTGTCTGCTACGATCGTTCCTCCACCGACCAGAACAACACTTTTCAATTGACTGGTACTACAACGCGCGCTTTGAACGTTTCCTCTTATAACTATCTCGGTTTCGCCTCTTCTACAGGTGGCTGCGCCGATGCTGTCGAAATGGCCATTAAGCGATACGGTGTTGCCAGTGCCGGTGCCAGACATGAAGCTTCTACTACCGACCTTCACTTACAATGTGAGAAACTCGTCGCCAAGTTTCTCGGTGTTGAAGCGTCCATGGTCGTTTCGATGGGTTATGCCACCAACTCGACTACGATCCCTGCGTTGGTTGGTAAAGGCTGTCTTGTGATTTCCGACGAATTCAACCACGCTTCTATCCGTGCCGGTGTGAGAATGAGTGGGGCTTCGATGAGATGGTACAAGCACAACAATATGGATGTGCTTGAGAACTTGTTGAGGGAAGTCATTTCACAAGGCCAACCCAGGACTCACAGGCCGTGGAAGAAGATATTGGTTATTGTCGAAGGATTATTCTCAATGGAGGGTAGTTTGGTTGATCTTCCCAGATTGATTGAGCTCAAGAAGCGTTACAAGGTGAGTCATTACTGTTCGTATGAGATCATTCACGCTGACATATGTCAGTTCTATTTGTATGTCGATGAAGCTCACTCTATCGGTGCGATGGGCCCCAACGGTCGAGGTGTTTGTGACTATTTCGGTATCGACCCCCGTGAAGTCGACGTCTTGATGGGTACCGTCACAAAATCGTTCGGTGCTGCCGGTGGTTACATCGCGGGTAGCAAGGAACTCGTCGACCGTCTCCGTGTCCGATCACACGCTACCGCGTACGCTGAATCCGTATCTCCTGCCGTTCTCACCCAGATCATCGCTTCTATGGGTTCTATCATGGGCATTGCCCCTCCCCTGGCTGCCCCTCCCACAGAGGACGACAAGTCCGAGACATGGTCCATCGCATCCCGTCCAGCAGTGTACGGCCCCGCCCCATCTTCCCTCCTCCCCCCTTGGCTCACCCTCCCTCCTCACTTACTCAACGGAACCGAGGGCCGCGAACGTCTCCGCCGTATCGCTTTCAACTCCCGGTACCTCGCTTCTGGTCTTCGCAAACTGGGCTTCATCGTCTACGGTAATCGGGATTCACCCATCATTCCTCTTCTTATCTTCCAGCCCGGTAAGATGGGTTACTTTTCTCGTATGATGCTCGAGCGTATCGGCCCCGACAAGACACCCATCGTCGTCGTGGTCGTGGCCTATCCCGCGACCCCACTCATCACTTCCAGAGTCAGATTCTGTCTCTCGGCGAGTCACACGAAAAATGATATGGACATGGTCCTCAGGGCATGTGATGAAGTTGGAGATGTGTTGAATTTGAAATATAATAAGCAGGAAATGAGTGTGGAGGAAGTCATTGCCAATGCTGAGGAGCTGGTTGCTGCTTCTCATGTTTAAACATGGGGTGAAGAATGAGTGTGTTCATTTTGCATATGGAAGGGAACGATGAAGGACGAACTAAATCATACAGCGTTTAATTATTTTCACACCTCTTTTTTCGTCTTTTTCGTTTAATCCTTCTCCATTATTTTATTTTACAATTTCTCAACAAGCAATTTGAATCGTACATTTTTCCTAATTTGTTTTCTATCACCTTTTTTCTCACCTTCTTGCAAAGCAACAAGCAGCTTAGATTGCTTCAATTGCGAAACAAAGCTAGAATCTGTAGGAGCTAGAACCTATATAGCCTGGACTGGATTCTAGGGAGTATTCGTCTTTCTTTTTGGTCTGGTTTCTTTTGCCTATTATATGTAAATAGGATAAAGGATGTTTAAACAATTAATATCATCTTCAGGTTGAGCGGACACCACTGTACAAGTACAAGTACAATCCAGAGTCGACTATTACTGAATTCATATGAAACGCCTCCCATGAATGGGCTCAAGTAGCCGAACCATAAGCAGATCCTCTTAGCCGCTCTTCTGGAGCATCTTCTCAAGTATCAAGCCCATCTGGAACACGAAGTCTGACAGGTCAAACTTCGTCTCAAACTTCGTCTCCAGATACTTGATGCAAGTCAGGGCCCTCCTAGTTGCCATACAAGCGTCAAGTTCCATGTCGTCCTTGTGAGCTGATGTGACAAATAGGACGAAACTCAACTGACACTGTGTTTCGAGAGGGAGGATGGTCATTCACCTGCACGAAGACCGAATTCTTTCCGATTTCGAAGCATATTTTGCAACATAGCTTAGAACTTCATGGGGCGACTTGCAGAGGTTAAAGTCTGTGTTTGCGGCCCATCCTAATACCAGCACTGGACTGAAAGTATTTAGGTCTGGATCATTGCATTAGACAACGATGGTATGTCATAATAATGTTGGGTAGTGCAACGACGGTGGCATTAGACTCTTTTGTTGGCTCCTGGAAGGTCTGGCAGCACGGGTTGTGTGGTTGTGATCTGAAGCCTGGATCGCTGAACGCAAGCGATGGAAGACTGAAACTCATCTTCTGGAAGGTTATCTAGAGTTCCCTAATTGAAGAGAACGTTGCGATAAGAACGATGGAACCGTCGAAAAGGTAGTGTCAGAAGGCGTCTCTCGATACATCCATTGACTCTAGAGTCACTGGAAATGTTGGAGAAGGTGACCTCATTGGTTCTGTTCGACCGTTCCAGCGCAAACGCCTAACTTAATCCAACTATCCTGGTATGGATTAAGGGTCGCAAATCTCAGAGGAACGACCGTGGCCATTTTGCGAGAGACATCCCATTGCCCATGGAATCCTATTTTCGTTATCACACATGAGCTTTTGATTAGCCAACACATCTCGCTGATAAAATGGAAGCATCTCACTCAGTTAACGAATCTTTCCACCACCACGGTGTCCTGTTTTACTTTTCTATAAGCTTGATCCTTTGGGTCGAGACTTTCCGTCTGGTGTGAGAATGACGGTGGAGACTCCATGTCCGACAACCGACATGGTTGTAAGGAGCCAATCCTTATCTCTATTGATTCGGTCAGCACTATAAACTAAGTAATGAAAGACCCGAAAACGTGACTGACGCATATTTTGCAGCTCCCAAAATTTACAGACGCATGGTCATAGCCTTAACCTTGATCATTCCCTTGAGAAGGCGATGCAGCGTATCCTGTCCCCCCAGATACCCCGTTTACGCGTGAAAGTGCAGTGAAATGTATACTATCAACGTGGACAAAATCGAAGATGTGAACCTAGACACGGAATGTGCGCGAAATCAACAAAAGCAGATGTACATACGTCAGCGACAACGTCCAGTCTGGCAGTGCGCTGTTCCTAATCAGGTCATATAGTATAATATCTCAGACCGGCAGCCATTCAAAACCCAATATCCATAACATAAACATAATAACCCGGACATTGTGACATTAAGTGAACTAAGGAAACATTGTATCTTCTCGCACTTCGCCTCAATCTTCCGCACCTTCAAACCAACATCCCGCCTTACCTGCTCATTGCCTTTCGGCCTGCTCCGCATCATCTGTATACTGGGTACCGGAGACATGGGTGGCCTGAGCGCTAGAGTCGATCTGTACAGGCCAACCCGCAGTCGCATGCGAGCCCTGTGCTAGAAGCGGATGAATGGTATCCTCCTCCACCATCTCTTCTTTCGACTCTGGAGGGGAAACCTCCGATTCCGAATCCAACTCCAATTCGAGCTCTTGCTGCAATTCATCAATCTCTGATTCTGACCCATGCTCTGACCTTCCCCCCTTCTCCGTAGTGAGGTTATCCTCCTGATCAGACTGAGTACGTTTCGCGGTGGATTGATTCGTAGTATTGGATGGTGAAAAGCACCTAGAGGTATGGGTTGAGTTGACGGGTCGGCGGGTGCCACCATCTGCACTGCTAGTAGTTTTACGAGCAGCTCGTACAGTCACTGCTCCTTGGCTTTGTTTGACCGGTTGACCGGCTGTTTTCCGAGCAGCTGTAGTCTTGAAATGAGCTGACCGAGCCGGAGGCTGAGAAGTACTTTGCTCAGCTTCATTCTCGAGAGCGTCGTCCTCCTCCTCCGACGAATTGGCAGCCGCATGACTCTTCCTTGCTTCCATCATCAACCTCTTCGACCGCGATGACGGCCCCTTTGCATTCGTATGAGAGGATGACCGTGTGGTAGCAGCAGCGTCAGAGCCCTTTTGGGCTTTTGAACGCTTCTCGGTGTTGCGCCCGGGGTTGTCATTGGAGGGCTTCGCTCGGGTAGCTCGACGTTTGGAAAGCGGGGGACTTGAGGAAGATTCGTTCCCCTAAATGAACACTATCAGCGGATGGTTCTTCCACAAACATATGACAGGACATCTTACATCGGATCCGTCGACACTTGATTCCAATTCATCCATTTCCTCCTGCGGCTCTTCCTGCTGCTCTTCCTGTGGCTCTTCCTGCGGCTCTTCCTGCTGCTCTTCCTGCGGCTCTTCATTCTCATTTTCTTCACTCTCTTTATCTTCACTTGCGCTATGTTGCCTCCCCTTACCCTTCTTAGTTTTCGCTTTCTTCTCCCTCTCTTCTTTTTTCCTTTGTTTCTCTTCCTCTCTCCTTCGCTTTTCCTCCTCCCTCTTCTTTTTCCGTTCCTCTTCCCGTTTCCTCTTGTCCTCTTGTAACAGCCTCTTCTCATCTTGCAATTTCCTTTCCTTCTCTCTCCTTTTCTCCTCTTCATTCCTCTTCTTCTCTTCCTTCCTTCTCTCTCTCTCTTCCTCCCTTAATCGTGTCGCTTCCTTTCTTTTCTCAAACTCCTGTCTCTCCAACTGAACCGCCAGCAACGCCCTGCCATGCATCCGATCCCATTGTTCGTCATCCCAATCCTCCTTCTCCTTACTTCCTAGCGGCGCCCAAGCTCTCGCATTCCCTTCTACGCGCTCGCCCGCCCTAAGTCTCCTCGTTACTGTCGTCCGCATCTTATCTTTCATATGTTGCACACTGAACCATTTCAATTTCTCGCTAAGCCGCCCACCGTCACCGTGGAGGTACCAAACAACTCGGAGGGGGTAAACTTGCGTAGCAGGGACACGTTGTACAGTACGCCACAGTAAGAGTTCTTCTTCTTTAGTCCATCTGCGAGGACCGCTGAGGCGGATATACCTCGAGCCTTTCTGCGACGTTTGACCATGCAAACTTGATTCGAAGAATACGTATTGTTTATTCCTATCTTCCGGAAGAGTGAACTCCTCGCTCGGGGTTAAAGGGTTGCCGTCCTCGTCGACAAGGAATGGATCTCTCTCATCGATGATTGTGGCGGCAACGTCACTGTCATCTTCCCTCTGGAAAGAGTTTTCATCGTTTTCAAGGACCAGTGATTGGGTCGAAGATGAAGGTTGGGCGGCAGCATGACGGTTATGTATGGTAGAGGGCCCAGGTCCGGCAGAAGCTTGACGATTCGGAGGGAAACGGTCAGGCGAGGTAGGGGGAGAGAAGAGAGCGGTCTGCAAGGACTGTGACTGTGTCGGTTTCTTCTGCGACGCCAATGTTCCAGAGGATTTTCGACGACGAAAGAGTATACGCTGACGATCAGCGTCGTCCTCGGAAGATGAAATGGAGGCAAAAGCAGAGGAGTAAGGTCGTTTCCCTTTGGGAGTAGGCTCTTCTTCCTCCTCCTCCTCTTCTTCCTCCTCCTCCTCTTCTTCCTCCTCCTCCTCTTCCTCCTCCTCTTCCTCTTCCTCCTCCTCCTCCTCTTCCTCTTCCTCCTCCTTTTCCTCTTCCTCTTCCGCATCCTCTTCCTTTTCCTCCTCTTCTGGCATCCCGCGCCGCTCGACGCCAATATCTATATCATCACCATCGTCATCAGAACCCTTCCAAGCATTCTCAGCCTCTAATTCCGCCTCCCTCTCGGCTCTGGCGACGTCCTCAACATCATAATCGTCCATCTCCGCTTGGGGTGGTAGATCGTCAAACGGGAAATCAGGGATGGGATGGAAAACGAAGTCCCCATCTCTTGCGGGGGTTTGCGCCGGCAGTTCTGGTTGTGTACTTGTCGGGCTCCCTTCAAGGCTACCAAGCAATTCGTTATAATCATGCCCTTCCTCTCCTTCCTCATTTTCCTCTTCTTCTTCCGCAATTTTCTTCTCGGCCTCATCAGTCTTCATTCCAGCATGAGTATCAGCCTTCTCAGTTCCCTTCGATTGAGAACGGGTCGCTCTAGCAAATTGCCTAGGGTCGGGCATGAGATCTTTATCTTCCTCGTATCCCTCTTCTCCATCTTCCATTTCTTGCTTGGCGGCCAACTGCCTTGCATCAAGCATAATATCCTCTTGATAGTCCTCTTCCTCTTCTCCAACAGGCTGCTGAGGACGATTAAGCTGGCGAGAATCAAGCAAAACGTCTTCCTCCAAATAACCTTTATCTTCATTCGCCTCGTCTGGTCGAGCATTGGTAGGCTGGAATTGACGAGCGTCGGGAAAGAGATCAGAAGGGTCATACGCTTCGTATAGAGTCCGCTCAATCCCTTTTTGGGTCCCTTCAGATTGCTCTTGAGTCGCTTTTCCAATCTCCTCTTGAGCTTGCCGCGATGCACGCGGAGTAGACGCCTGACTCTGGCTCTGGTTCTGGCTCTCCCACTCGATCCTCTCTGCCCCTTCCTGTCGTTTATTCCACTCAAAGCCACTCTTTTTCAACCTCTTGCCAAACAGATTTAGAGGGCTTCTCTCGTTTCCCTTCACCTTCGTGCTTTGGTTTTCATGGGATAGAGGACGTGAAGAGGATGGACGGGAAGGAACCGGGGTAGATTCGTTGATTGCCCATGTGGATGAAGTCTCTGGAGAGTTGCGGTTATTGTTATTTTCGCCATTGCCATTACCGTTGCGGTCGCCATGAATGGGGGGAAATGCAGCATCGGCTTCGTTTGATTCCTCGGCGGCTAGCTCACGAGCTATTTCATCAAGGAGATCAAAGTCGATGGGGTCGTCGCCTGCATTTGGATTATCTCGTGCCAGCCGAGCAGCAAATGAGCGGAGAGGCGAGTTGGGAGCTTGGGCTGTCATTTGAGATGGTTCAGGGCTTTCCTCGCGCTCACTGTCAAGTTCACTTTCGCTCGCAGGTTGATTCATTTGAGTTTGGGTACCTGCTAACACACCCCGTCGTCCCGGCGTGAGCTAAGCAAAATTGTCAGCTATTGTTGCCAGGTAACCCCGTTTGTGGCCGACTCACCAACGACTCTTCCCCGCTTTCACCCAATACTTCGTCCTTTACAAACCTCAGCATCCCTCTTTGAAAATCTTCCCATGGATAAGCCGTCCTGGCTTCTTCCAGCTCCAGTTTCGGCAACTCCTCCTCTCTTTCTACACAAAGATCACCCCATAAATCATGCAGGTAGAGCTTGTGATCCTCCTCATCTTCGTCACCTTCACTATTTGACGTATCCTGGTCAGAAGGGAGGCCGAAGCGGGAGATGGAAGAGGTGGAGAACATATCATCATGGAGCACTTCATCAATCTGGGGGAGAAACTCAGATTCGGTGGAGGAAGTGATGGTTTGTAAACGGTATGTAATGTCGATCTAAAACCTAATCAGCGATACGATGTACTAAATAAAAGGCACGTGGCACATACCTGAGTGACGAGATCTAGCCAGAGCCGAAGAGTAATTTCCTTCCCATGTTGTCCTTTTGGAATGATAGCCGTCCAGTACTTCTTCCAAGCTGCAACCATCAACGCGTTCCTTCTTCTCACTCTTCCCTTAATAATCTCTCTTTCCGTATTGATTCCTTGTCGACTCCTTGTGATCCTTTTGTCGTTTCCTTCATCGACGTCAAGAGGGGCCATGATATCCCCCGCTTCGTCTGGGCGGAGGATGAGCCAGACGAATGTTGCGAGGTTCGACAAGTAAACAGCTCGGTTGAGCGCTAGAGGGTTCTGTCGAAGTGAGGCCGAAGTAGTGGGGGAGAGAGATGAAAGGACGTCTTCGGGGAGAGGGAAGGGAGGAGAATAAGGCGAGAAGATGTATGATTGTTTGAGGGCTGTCTCAAGTCAGTCACAAGAACCATGCAATATTGCTCACCATGAAGCCCATCCCACGCCAGTTTTCCTTCATCCACTGCACTATCTCTCCTATTCCTTGGTGGATACCCATTCATCAAGAGGGTCAGGAGACAATCACCGGCCACATTCGCCAAAATCTCAACTCGATCCAGGACTGTCATGGTCAATACGGTTGACCCTGTCAATGATGATCGTATCAAATGCCTCGCGTTCTTCTGCCTTGATGCCTTTCTCTGAGGAGCATATTCGTCCGAGGTGGGGTCAAAGGTTACTGATCTATTATCTCGGAACGCTTTGTCTAGTGCTGTGGCTGCCCGAGGATCGACATTGGATCTGGCTGTTCCCGCTCCGTCTGACAGCTCGCGGGCCTTGCGAGGCCGACCCGTTTTTCTGGTCGCCTCTTCCCTAGTAGCTGACTGGCTCTTTGTAAGCCTTCCCGCCTTCTTCTTTGGCGGCATGTTGGTGTGATGCAGTCGTGTATGCAAAGTTAGAGATGGTGGACGATCAATGATGTGAACTTGAGACGTTGTTTATGGCTCTCTGTAGTAAAAAATGATGACGTGGAAGATGTAGCATGACGTGTCAACTCAGAATATATAGATCTCCTCGTCGTGCCATTATTATTTCTAATGCTAGATCTCCGGCGCGCCCAGCCACCAAGAACTCAAAACATTTCAATTCCGTGGAATCTCTTCTTCATACTTCAATCATTATGGCCGAGGAAAAACAGCCAGTCGGCTTCAGGACGTGAGTCTGCACTCACAACACATTATCCTAACTGCTCTACAGCACTTCCTACCCCGCCATCGCGAACCCCCCTCTTCCCGCTGAGGGCTGCGCATCCTTCTCCAACTACGAGCTCGCGGCTTCCATTATCTTTGGCCCATGGATCATCCAACGTCTCCTTCCTTTGCCCAATGGCTGGAAAACCTACTGGTTCCTTGTCATCCTCCTCGGTGTCCCCATCGCTGTCGCTTACTGGACTCTTAAATCCAAATTCGGAAAGAGAGTGAATGAAAAGGTCCAGCTTCCTGGTAAACCCATCAGCCACTATCTCGACTTCAAGGATAAGGAACTGGAGGAAAAGTACAAGGACAGGAAGATTCCTATGCAGATTTTCCACGACGCGTACTTTGACAAGAAAGTTGACTTTAAAGGTGATGTCTTGGATGTCATGGAGTACAGGCACGACTGGGCTACTTTTGAATTTACCCCCGAGGTCAGTCGGGTCTTCGTGCACTTTGTTATCCCAACCTAACACCCTCGCCTTTAGTTGTTCAAATATGTTTTCACGAAGCTTATTCCAGACGTCATCTTCCACTCTCAAGCCCAAGACGAAGACCAAGTTCGTGACCACTACGATCGAGGCGATGACTTTTACTCTTGGTTCCTCGGTCCTCGTATGATTTACACTGGAGGTGTCATGACCGATATTAGCCGCCAGGAAACTCTTGAAGAACTCCAGGACAACAAGCTCCGACTTGTGTGTGAGAAACTAGACCTGAAGGAAGGTGACCGTATGTTGGACATTGGCTGTGGATGGGGTACCCTTGCCGCGTTTGCCGGCAAAAACTACAATGTCGATGTGACTGGTGTGACCCTTGCTCGAAACCAGGCTGCCTTCGGTACTCAGCGTTTGAGGGAGAATGGTGTGCCCGAAGAGAGGGGAAGGATTTTGTGCATGGACTACCGTGATATCCCCCAGGCGCCTGGTTACTACAACAAGATTACTTGTCTTGAGATGGCGGAGCACGTTGGAATTAGGAGGTACAGCAAGTTTTTGAAAGAGGTCTATGATCTCTTGGCCGACGATGGTGTTATGGTCTTCCAAGTTGCTGGTATCCGTACTTGCTGGCAGTTTGAGGATCTCGTCTGGGGTTTGTTGTGTGTATTCTTTTGCCTTTCCCTCCCAATTTACCTTGCTAACATTTACTCTGTAGCATGAACAAGTATGTCTTCCCCGGCGCCGACGCTTCTTGCGCTCTCAACTGGGTCGTCTCCCAACTCGAACACGCCAACTTTGAGATTAAATCCATCGATGTCCTCGGTGTACACTACTCTGCTACTCTTCACCGATGGTACCAAAACTGGTTGAGCAACAAGGACAAGTGTGTTGCCAAGTATGGCGAGAGGTGGTACAGGATCTGGGCCTTCTTCTTGGCTTACTCTGTTATCTCTTCTAGGTAAGATATAGGTCCCTTTTTGAATCCTTGTTGTTGGGGCGTGAGGGGACAGGAGCTGACACAGAATAAATTTGATTAGGCAAGGATCTGCGTCTGTCTTCCAGATTACATGCCACAAGAACCTTAACGGCTTCCACCGTGTCGAGGGTGTTCCTTCCCACACTTCCCTCCATGCTCCTGTCTCCAGGAAGCTTGAGCCTGTCGTTTCTCACACCGAAATGTGGGAGTAAACGATATGCCTTGTGCATGGCGCTTGAGAGAAACAAGAAGTGAAGATTTAGAGACGTCGGCGATGGGCAGTGAGCGTATAGAGCGTAGAAGTGTCTGAAAAATGGATGGAGGAGGGAAAAGCATGTGCATGTGAATATGATATGGACGATTAGAAAAATATCCCGCATTGAATTTGACATTGGAATCTGGATGCATGGCAATGGACATGGGCTATACTGGTGATTAGATACTTTTGTACAGATTTGAAAGGAGTATCTTTGGCGGGAGAAGATAGTCGTATATAGCAACTATCGCAACAGCATCTCGTCGGATCCGCCGTAAGTCTCCTCTCCAAGTCCCTCCATGTCCGCCAAGTTTCCCCTGCATTACGCGATGTCTACACATGTGAACATCACAGGGCGACAACTGACATTAGAATTATCTAAACGAGAACTCTAAAATAAGCCAGCAACACGCCCCCAGCCAGGTCGTCTTTGATTGCCTACTACTTACGCTAGCGCAGACATTTCTTCTTATTATCGTCCTTTCTCTCTTCCTTTCTTCTTTGGATGCAACATAGTGCGCAATGGACCTGAGACTACAACAATTTAAGGATCATATTGAAAAAGGCGGGTTACAATGTCCGACCTTATGCAGGAGTGTCCGACGCAGGGTCCGACGGTAAGTTGAGAGAAATTTGGAATGAAGGGACTCGGAATAATACGATAGGCGGTTAAGTACGAAACCACCTACCTCCACCTTCACCTCCACTCTCCGGTAGCACGAAACTGGCCATGCGTCTTATTGTTCTCTATTTTCTCATTCTGCTCGCCATATTGTTTTTACACCCTACAAACTCTACGAAAAAAGTATCCATCCATCCAGGCATGTGTCCGTGCCTATCTCCCATCCATAAAGCTTCTGCCGCATTCTCTCGGGCTTCGTTCTTGGGCGTCCGGCGAAAGACAATAACGACTCTCGACTCTCGCCTGATCTCCTTTCGCAGGTGACTAACGCACGGACCTTGACAATAGAACAACAGGGTCTCAATTACTGGTCGTCCCTCCCTTGTCTGGCTTAAACACCAGCAAGCCGTCAGCATCAGCCATCAGCCCATCAAAACAAATTCCTCCTATGACATCAACTCATCCTCTTGTGTGGCCACATTCAGAAGACAATGTGCGTTTGTGTGTATATTCTGCTTGTTGCTTCTTCTGTCCGTCGGCCTTTCTGCCGCCAGAATTGGCCAGAATCTGACCCAGCGCGCAGCATTTATTGATCGTCTTGTCAGCGATGATGTGTGCATGGCTTACGGGGGCGTGATCCGAAACTCGTTATCCGGCCGTCACTATACCCAAGCACGCAAGGCACAGAAATAATATCTATTGTTCTTCCGGCCACACCTTCTCTTTGTGCTTCACTCCACAATCACCATCATTCCCTCCTCTTGTTCTCCTCCAGAGTGCGCCAAGGGATGAATTGCACACATATATACATTAACTCAACAACGTTATCCCTCAAACAAACCGTTTTCCCACTCGCTACTTCCTTCCGCACATTGTTTCCGATCTTTCGCCTTACGGGTTTACAGCCCACACGACCTCGTCTTAGTCTACACACCCTCGCATATCCTCTCACACACCGAGAAGCAAATCGACAAAACGACCTCGACATCGTTCATCCATTCTAAACAGTAACACGCGACTTCCCGCCCACCTTTCCGAGTTGAGCGCTTCCCGCTTTATATTGACCGCACATATAAAGCCATAGCTACCTGTTATGACTCCTTTTCGCCCAGCTGTCTCTTCTACTCCTCCTTCAGATTGTTCCCCTTCACACACTGTAAGTCATCCTTCCAGTTGAAAGTGTCCTTCCACTGACCTGCCTTTGAACTTCTTGCCAGCGCACTACTTTCGCCTCATCGCCTCCGTCGACGCCTTTATTATCTCGTACTTCCGCCCCATCCCCATCCTCTCGTCTTTCGAGCTATCTAGGTTATACCTCTTCCAACTCCCATATCTCACTGGATCGAGAGTTACTTCCAGGCAACGAACAAATCCAGGACAGTACTGTAAGGTGTCTCCATAGTTGCCAACCTTCATCCACTAATATCCAACTTCCCGCTAGCGCAACACTCCATTGTTGCCATCCACACCTTCAGCATTACTCTCCCGCACTTCCGCACCACCACTCTACTCCGCCTCTGCCCTAATTCTCAAGCCTTCAACTCCAGCAAGCTGCAAACACAACAGCTTCGCTCAGTCTATCAGCGGATCGTACAAGCTAGCTCCCCCTTTGGTCCGCAACAAATCCAACAAGATTATCCGCCCATCTACCACTCCTCACTCTTCCGTTCCCAACATGGTTTTCCCGTCACACACAAATTACCTTCATGCGGATCTTCAAGTGCTTTGGGAAAATAATGGAATTATGGATATGATCGGTTGCGCCAATACTGGGTAAGTCTTGGATCGTCACCTACCTAATGTACCAGCTAACCATCTTCTATTTCACAGATCGTCATACTCCGCCCCTGGACATATTCAATTATCACTTCCCGCGCTTCCTGCAGCTCTGGGGGGTAGATCAAGAGAAGTGAAGGAGTTAAGGTTATTCATGGAGGGAAAAAGCGAGTTTTACGATGATGCAGGTAAGTTTTCCGCGATTCAGTCGGTCAACAGTAACTAAGCTGACAGTTGCACAAGGCCGATATACGCCGATGCGCCTCTACTCTTGCACACTCCAATTAGCCTCACCTTCAACACCGCTCTTAATCCCGTCGTCCGACACCTCTAACCCTAACCCTTATTCTCGGTTACAACTCGCGTTGCCCTTTGACTTGCGGTTACCTGGTTGGCTGCCGTCATCGTACGACAACGATATGACATTCACAGGGTACGGGTGTGTCGTAGAAGCAATCATCGGATGGACCGAGCCTGTTTCTGTTTCTCCAAGTTCCGCTGGTTCAATAGGGGTAGTCCCCGAGCCTCGTGGGCTTATCAAATCCAAGCCTCGTTCAGCTTTTGAATCAATCTTCTCCAATTCGACTCTTCTCCCATCGTCTTCCAAGAAAAATGTGAGCAAGTGGCAACCGTTCACTATCCGTCGTCATCGTCTCCATCCGCCCATTGGCTCGACCTTGCCTGAAGTGTCTGAAAGACATTACACCCTTCGTCCTGAAGCTGATAGTACAAGCCCGATTGAATGTGTGGTGACCGTACCCGAGTTTGTGGATGTCAACGGCGAAGAGAAGAGTCTGAAAGTTAGCTTGAGAATCAGGGCGAGGCGGGATGCGATCATCATTGCCAAGTCTAGTCTCCAATCCGAGGCTGAAGTAACAAGCACTGCTGTTGAGGAAGATGGTGATATGAGTCGGCTCGAGTCCGTGTTGATGGAAAGATCAGACAGCAAGGGCAATAAGGAGAAGGAGGAACCTCTAACGCATATGATTGAGCTTGGGATGGAAGTTGAAGAAACCGAGTGGTTGAGCTCTACACCATCCAAATCATTTAAATCCACCTTCCCCATCCCTGAGGCCCAACCCTCTCGACATTCATCTCAGCACAAGCTAATCTCCCCACCCTCCGCTTATGCGAATAACGGTTTTGGCTTTGAAGAACGTCCATTCAAGGAGACGAGGACTCGTTCATGCCTTTTATCTGAAGATGGGAACCAGAGAAATTTCTTCTTTGCGAATGACGGACTGGGGTTGACGGATAGGTGGAGGAAAGTGAACGTAGTCCTGCCGATGCCTACGGAAGCTAGCGAGATGGGATCCAAGCCTCAGCCGGAGATTAATTCGCCATTTTTGAGGATCAAGCATGCTTTGAAGATTAGGGTTGTTTGTCGGAATGCGGGTAGTAGCGAAAATGCTGTAAGTCCAACTTACTTTTTCGCCGATCGCTTTCCTTCCCCCGGTCTATACCATTCAGTATCGATCGTTGCTGATGCACGCTTGCTTTTGATATCAGGTTGTCCTCCTTTCCACACCGATCCGATTCTCCACATGCCCCACTACCATGCCCAACCCCGCTGGTGAGCATCGCTCGGCCACCCTCCCATCGTATATCCAGCTCTTCCACGAGAATGGCGATTTGAGGGAATGTGACCCACTTCCTCTCTATACCGCCCCCGAATCCGAATCCGAATTGCAAAATATTCTCCCGCTCTCTGAACCTGACAGAAGCGATTACAGCATGTCTATACCTTCGTACGAATCTATCTTACCTGACCCTTCTGTCCCCTCAACCCCATCCCTTCCCAGCTCCTCAATCGTGGACTCTACATCTGCCGCCTCAGCTTCTGCTTCCGCCTCTCCCTGCCAATCCCGCTCAGCCTCTCCCTCCCCGTTCGGTATCTCCTCATCTTCAGATCTCGACTCATTGGAGGGTGGTCAGGGGGACCTGCGCGGAAGGAGTTTTTCGCCCGCTTCACAGGTATCGGATGATGATGCGATGGACGTCGATGGTACTGGTTCTGGTTCTGAGGCTGGAGACAGCTCTTCAGGAGCGAGACAAGGGATGGAAGGTATTTTGGAAGAGAGGATGGAAAGGCTCGTGCCGAAGAATGGGATGAAGAGGACTGGGAGAAGTGATTCGGCGGTGACATCGCGGGTTGTACGACAGGTTCGTTGAAACGGGAATAAGGCCTATCATGGCATGTGGCGTGGGTCTTTATATAATCTAGCATTGATGTTCTTGTTCATTTTCTTTGGCCTTTGCATCAGCATTATTGACTGTTACGAGCCTTCCTTCGTTTTTCTATGTTTCTTTTTCTTTCTCGTGCTGGTTTCAGTATTTGTAAGCATTTGTTACTTCATTATTTATCTTGATACTTTTCTTCTTTACTGGTGTAACATGGCTCGATCTATTCCATACATCCATCTGGGCATGTAATACCTCCTTTCTCGATACGTCTATTTGACAATAATTCGTAGCTGGCAGTTCACAGCCAAACACAGTGGACCTTAAATTAATGTTATCGACGACAACGTTCACCGAGTAATTATAATTAGCGACCGACAACCTAAATGGGACCACTCCAGGAGAATTATCTATTTGACTGTTTCCTCCCATCTATCAAGAAGCTCTAACAATGCACCATCTGTTGGATCAATCCTCCATTAGCATACAGGCATGGGAAAATTCAGCTATGTACTTATGAATCTTCAACGAAGGAGTTCCGTTATCTCAGTAACATCGGCAATGCCCGCCAGTGCTCTACTTGTGACGACAAAAGAAAAGAGACGATTGCCACGATTGCCGCAATAAACTAAAATGAGTGACTGAGCGGAGGAATGATCGACTCCTGATGAGATTCCTGTCACCCACCGCTCTGCTTTTCTCATATATGTTACACTTCACCTCGATCCGTCACAACAATCATCGATATATACGCTATGGTAATTCCCGGAAATATGTCTATGAGACGAGATAATGGCCGCTGGAAAAGGACGGTTTGCACCCGTCAACAAACTCATAATTTGATGGTTATAATGGCCCGAAGAGGATGTGTTCAATGTTGAGTGACTCGCCCCCTTTTCGTGCTCCCGGACTCTCCGAGTTGAGCGATCATACGTATCCCTCGCATTCCATGACTCTTTGTATTTCCATTATCCATATCTGCGATCCATATCAAGATATCTTGGTTGAAGAAGCAGCCATACTGAGTGAAACAAACAGATATGCTCACACATAGACGAGAACGGCTCGATCGCACATTTGATAATGCCCCGATCCAGGATGTTCAACAACCAACAACATTATTGGGAGATGGGACTGGAAGAAATACTATGGCGTTGAAGCAAGAGTTAAAGGAGAGGAGGATGACAGCTCCGGATGGGCAGGTACTTCCAGATTGGATGACCTATGTTACCGTAAGCTCTCATAATTCTGCATGAGTTAAGTAGCAATTCTAACGTCTCGTTTAAGTATGTCACGACCATCGATGGAGTATCGATAACAACTGGAAGCGTAGCTGATTTACCGTTAACTTGTAAGTTTAGAGGGCAGCCCGCCAGCACAAGAGGCTGATTTCAAGATGTTGATTGGATTTTCCTTGCAGATTACGGACCCTCCATACCTCTGGTACCTGGATGGATCTATGGTGGATCAACGCGTTCAACGTCTGGTATTTCAATGCCAACATCATTGTCAGAGTCTATTTCGGGAGAGCAAACTATCCAAACCACAAACGTTGTGTCTTCATCAACTCCAGATTCTCGAGCTTCGAGCTTCAGGACCCACTCACAGTCTTCGTCAGGCTCCACGATATCCTCCGTATCTCTTATACCACCTACATCGTCAGTGGGTCCTTCTGAAAATACATTTTCTACGTCGACGTCTATGCCACAACCAACAACTTCAGATGCCCAATCTATTACCACTTCTAGTTTCATCCCCACTTCTTCAAGCACTCCGAATATTCATCATAACATACTGGCTCCTCTTCTCGCCGCTCTCATACCTGTCGGAATTGCACTCCTTGTCTTCCTCTTTCTCCTGTGTATCTACAACCGTAAACGCTCTGATCCTGACAAAGGTTTCTTATCGTGGCTTTTTAAACCCAAACTGTGGGCATCATTGCCAGCTACACCTCGTAAGAAGCGCACTCCTCCCCCCACGATCACAATTCCCAACCTTCGTTCACACAACGAGAAATCCGCCCTGTTGCCAGGCTTTGTAGCTCAGCACCATCGCAAATCGTCAAGTGTATCGACCGGCGTGGAAAACGATGCTGAGATTAGGGAGCTGGTCCAGCAGAATCAATCCCTTTTTCAACGCCTGAGCATAGGGCTAGGTTGGGCTAGTCAAACCTCCAACAGCTCTGGAGGGTCTGGTACTAGCAGACGTACGAGTGGAAATACCTTGGAAAAGGGTCTTGGTGCTGGCAAAGCGGTAGCATTGGCTGCTGCCGGCGCTGTCGGTATTGGCCGGGGTAAGGATGGGACGACGATCGGAACTAAATCGAGTGGTAATGGCCAGAAGTATGAGAGAGTACTGGATGATGATCAACTGTTTTATAAAGTACCCTTGCAAACGCACAGTTCTCATGGTTCTCGAGATGAGGTTCCCTTTTCAAACTCTCTTAGTCGACCGTCCACTGTTGAGTCGAAAAGGGTAAATACTCAATGCTTGGTCCGGGAAGAAGTTGCCACGCCTCAGCACGAGGGGCGTCCGTCAATGACGTTCAGTGTCTCCGTACCGGAAACACCTGGAAGTAGACATTTGTCCGAAAGGGATATGGATGTTGTCGAATTTGGTTGTCGTACTGCATTGCGACCTCATATTTCAAAAGAGAGGATGAGGTTCCCGATTCCGCCTGGTGTAGGGCTGTACAAGGACGGGGGGACGTCGACTAATGAGGACCGAGAAGGTATACCGCCCACCGATAGTCGAGCCACCAGTTCGGGCAGCTTTTATTCGGCCAACTCTGCACTATACCGCGATACCACTCCCCCTCCTGGTTCACCTCTTCATCGTGATGCCTGCGAATACAAGCACGCTTCTGTCTCTGCTTTCGGCTCACACCCTGCAACGCCTACGATGGCTTCTCATGACCTCGGTACCACCTCTTCTCAATCCCATCGTTCACCGTTTTCTACCAATTCTCATCGTATTCCTGTTACCAGAGTTTTCTCTGCTTCGCACGACCCGAGTCCCTTCAAATTGGCGGCGTCGCCCTCACCTAGGACGATGTCCAACAATGTCACCGACAGTAGTGCTATACTTTTTGCAATGACTGCCCAGGAAAATGCTGGGTCGAGAGCGACTGGTGTCGAGGGTGAGGGAGAGGAAGATCACCCTGATCAGCCGATTATTGATGAAACAAGCTTGAGAAGAGAGATGGTGAGTAGAAGTCGAGTTGGGGAGTTTGGTGAACCTCTAAAACCCACATACGTCGTAAGTTCAAGACTTTTCTCGATCCAAACCGGACCATAAGCTGATGCCATACAATCCGCTGACAGTTTCAAAATATCTCGCCAACTCAGACGTCCCTCGCTCCCTCTTACTCTTCCGAAGCAGCATCCATCCATAATTCCCGTTTTGACTCATCCTCTTCTCACTCCCCTTCCCTTCAATCTCACCAATCCCATCAATCTCAAGAGCCATCCCAATCTGGAAGTAGTTTCAGCAGTCACCGACTATACGCAAGCATAAATGCCGCGAGCAGAGATCAAGCACTTAGAGGACGAAGGAGTCATGCGCAATTGGTCAAAACTTCGAGGATTGTGGAGCAGCTTGAGAAAGTGACCTCGCCGTCTCGCGTGCAACTGGCGGGCTTGGAGGCGGAGGAGCAGAGGAGGGAAGATGAGGAAGAGGGTGATATAGGGGAGTCTTCATCTTTGACCGCCTCTGGATCTGGTAGTCAGTCCTGAACTTAAGAAAAAGTGGAGCACAAGCGGATATGTACGGCGCACGAAGAAGATAAGCGGTGAGCGATCTCTTGCCGTGCATTCATTGTACATGTCGTCGTGCATAGATGTTTTGGAGATGGATTTTGTTGGTTCTCCTTTTCTTCCACTCCTTTTGGTTATCTGGTTTTCTGATATCTACTCAGTTTCTTCCTTTCCTCCCTGGTATTAATATACTATTATCATCATATCGTATCATATCATTCTCATGGCGATCATTTCTTCTCTTTCATGCATGTTTGTATCATGTATTGAACGCCGCGTGAAGCCTTAATAATGCGTAAGTAGTATTTCTAGACTTCTACTGGAGGAGCCAGGAGGATAGAATCTGGTTTACTACTACGCTATAATACAGTGAGGACTTTTTGTTAGGATTTTGGAAGGCAAAGAGAGGTTCAGCAGCTGCTGGAAGTGCAAGGATGGATTTGAGAGTGAGTAGTCACCACATAGTCTTTAATAATGGCCATCCATCGCAGATGATAGCCGATGCCACGATGATAATAGCAGCGTGGCCGAAAAAGCTCAACATCACTAATTACCAGCTCTTTCCTTTGTTGTCATTTTTTGCCTGGCCTATCATTCCCCATACTTGAGATTTCATCAATAACCCCTTATTAGACTATATGCACTGCTCCCCTTCAAGCATGGATTATGCACTTCAATGCCTCATTTCTGTGTGGCTGACTCAGACTCCCTTGAATGAATACAGTTTAGTGTTTTTTTTACTAGCGATTAGCGGTGATGTCCGTATGAGATAACGACCGGTCTTTTGCGACGACGCATGACATCGTTTCAAGGGAAAACAAGATGCCAAGTTATTTCTTCTTTTCTCTTATAATCTTCAACTGTATATCCAGAATGGCGAGCCCATCTTCCATGCGAGATGACCATCTGACTTTCACCACTTCTACTTCCGACTCTGACACACTACCATCGACAAGCCACAATCCAAACACCGGCACAAACTCGAGGATCGCACGCAATTTGTCCGATGTGCTGTTCGGTAAAACAACCATGTCTGGCACCAGTCTCAACACGACTGCAAATGAATCAACACCGCTCTTGACGGAACTACCCAGTCATGAAGGTAGGACACCAAGACGGAATTTTACAGCAAGTCTTGATCAGGTAGCAGAAGCAGAAGCCCGGAACCGGGTGGTCAAGCTGAACAATGCGTCAATAATATTGAGCGAGAGTGGAGAATTAGGAGATGCCAGATCGCCACAGAAGAGGGCGAGCATAACGATGGCTTACGCAAAAAGGATCAAGCAGAGATCAAAATATTACGTCCCGGTGACGGATTGGTTACCAAAATACAATTGGTCTTTGTGAATTTTACACTCTGTATTTCGAAATGGCAAGCGCGCTGATACATGACATTGTAGGTTTTCTGGTGACCTCGTCGCTGGCGTATCTGTAGCATGTTTGTTGATACCGCAAGCAAGTAAAACCTCCTTCGATAAGGTAGCAAAGACTGACTCGAAAGTAAAAAGGCAATGTCATACGCTAGCGGCCTTGCACGGTTAACACCGGTCGCTGGTCTCTGGTCAACAGCAATACCAGCCCTGATATATGGCGCCCTTGGAACATGCCGGTACGTCTCTGTTATTAATTTTCACACTTAGTCTTCCTGATCAGGACCTATCAGGCAATTATCGATTGGCCCAGAGGCGGCTCTCTCTCTTTTGATCGGCCAGATGATCCAAGAAGCGGTGTATGGTGACCCTCACAGTAGGCCAGCACACCCAGAAGCTGAAGCAGCAGCTATCGCTCTCATCACTACCCTCCAAGTCTGTCTAAAATCCATTTCTTACGCGCAAGATGTTGACCAATCCTTGTAGATCGGCGTTATTACCAGTGTTCTCGGCCTTCTCCGTCTTGGTTTTCTTGACGTCGTTTTATCACGGGCTTTACTCCGTGGGTTTATCACCGCCGTCGCCGTCGTAAGCATCCCGTTTACAATCCACCATCATCATAGTCATTGACATATGAGCCTTGCAGATTATCTTCATCGAACAACTCGTCCCTATGCTCGGCCTTACCGCCCTCCTCGCCCAGCCTACTGACCCCTCTCAAGAACCCCCAACACGCCCTCTCTCCAAACTTTTCTTCACAATTAACAACATACATTCCATCAACGTACCCACTGCACTTTTGAGTTTTATCAGTTTAGGCTTCCTCATCGTCGTTAGAGTAACCAAGCAGAAGATTGCGCAAACGCCTGGAGGGAAGTGGGTGAGATATGTGCCGGAGATTTTGATTTTGGTTGTTGGGACTACGGGTGAGTTTACGTTTCGTTGTGTTGTGTGAATGGGACCCTTGTTGATAAGCCTTTGGATAGTTCTAACAAATGTACTGAAGTGGGATGACATGGGAGTTGAAGTATTGGGCAAAATCAAGGGCGGGTCGAGCCTTCCTTTCGGATGGCCTATATACAAAAAGACAATGAAGTATTTCAATTTTACCGTAAGCAATCATTTATCCCTGTCAATCCAAGCTCCCGCTCAAACGAGGATGCGCTTTTGCAGCTTCCAACAGCATTCGTCAGCTCGGTAGTGGGTGTCGTAGACTCTATCGTTGCAGCTCGAGAGAATGCGGCAAAGTACGGGTACGCCGTGTCGCCGAATAGGGAGTTGGTCGCCTTGGGTGAGTCGTCTTTCAGCTGACACATTTGCAATTTTGATTGATGTATTCCCTTTCAGGCGCTTCAAATCTCGTCGGCTCGTCTATCGTAGGAACTGGAGCAATCCCAGTTTTCGGTTCCATTACGCGTCAGTCTCTAAGTGCCTTGCACCATTCCCCTAAGGTTGCTTGGCTGATACAATCGTGTATATTTCAGGATCTCGTCTAAACGGCCAAATTGGCAGTCGTACCCAGATGGCAAGTATAATTACCAGTATCTGCATGATTTTTTCCATCTTTTTCCTTTTACCTTATCTCTACTACCTCCCCAAGGTGCGTCCAATTTTCGTTTCTGCGCTCAAGCAGAAGGTCCTGGCCTTCTCGCACTGACTATGTGGGTGTATATGTTTTATAGGCGGTTTTAGCAGCAATCGTCACCGTGGTTGTCTACGCCAGTAAGTTCTTTTGTAATGAATATATAAATGGAGTCGCACTGATGAGGGGGTGTGTTCTAGTTTTGAATGAAGCACCGCACGAAATTCTATATTTCTGGAGAATGGGAGCTTGGACAGATTTCTTGCAGATGGTAGGGACCTTTTTCCTCACGCTGTGTTTCTCCATCGAGGTATGTCCCCTTTTTATCCCTCTCCGTTTCCAATTCCCGCTGCCAACCATCCACAGCTCGGCCTCGTAGCATCCGTCGTCTTCTCCCTCATTCTCGTCATCCAGTCCACCTCCCAACCGCGTATCAAAATCATCGGCCGCGTACCGGGCACAAATGAATGGGTACCTATCGATGAGGATGAATCAGCACAGGAAGAGATTCCGGGGGTGTTGGTGGTGAGGATCAGAGAGAATCTGAGTTTTGCGAATACGGGGCAGTTGAAAGAGCGGTTAAGGAGGGTGAGTCGTTCTGTGTTTAGGCGTTATCCCTTCCCCCTTCCTCTTACGACGGACGTCAAAGTTTACTGCACAGGAGCAGAAATCTAGATCAAAGCTAATGACAACGGAAATTTGTAGTTGGAGTTATATGGAATGGATAAGAGTCATCCAAGTGATGAACCAAGGAGGGAATCTGCCAAAGCTCTCATTTTACACATGGGCGATGTCGAGCAGATTGACGCGTCGTGAGTAGTTTCCCATTCCCTTCCTTCCGCCGTTCGGATCCGTCAAGTTCCTCTCTAGCAGTTAACTGATCTCTGGTCTATACCGTATAGAGCCACGCAAATCTTATACGAACTCACGAAAGCGTACCACGAGCGAGGCGTAGGCGTGCATTTCGCACATTTAAGACCGGGGCAGGTGAATGCGTTTGGTATTGCGGGTATCACAGATATTGTGAGTTCAATTTCAAATTTCAATATATCTCCATCCTGTATAATGCGGACGCGTGTTAATAATACAATTGAAGGTCGGCCCAAGTCATTTCCATCGGGATTTGAGTAATGCCATGAGAGAAGTGGAGAGTATGGGTTATGGGACGAGCATCTTTGCGAGATGGGATCCGTCATAATGCTCCTTGTACGCTTTTGTACGCTTTTCTTACCCGCCTTGGTACCTTGTTGTGTGGTTCGTGTTTGGAGAGATAAAAATGATATTCATACCAGTTTAATAGCAGTACAATACAGCTTACGATCATCCTGTATTAACCACGAAGCATGACGAACTCTATGATATGCAATACATTTTGGTGATGAGGTACGAGGATTTTCAGTCCCTGATGGCTTCCTTGACTATGATGACGACAACTCCGCCCGCATATCCCCAGCTTCTGAAACATTCATACTGTTGGGAGTCTGAAAGAATGAATAATGATTCAAGTTGGACGAAGGAAGATCGACAAAGCAAATGATTCATGTTTATATTTACAAGTGTGTAATGAGAAGTATAATAATGCTGATATATCATCCTTCACCCTTCACCCCTCACGCCACGCCCCTTTTGTTCTCTCGCATCGGGTCTCACTCCTTTCGTTCAACGTTCAACACTTCCGCTACTCCACAATCTTCCAATAAACAACACTACACCCACACCCAGCTACGATTGTCTCTTCACACTTGACTCTTCGTCTCAATAGTTGGCCCGTTGGGGAGTAGGCTGGGATGGAGGGGGAGGTGTGGAGTTGGAGTCGGTTCTGTATGGGGTGAAGTATCATGATTAGCGAGCTGCGCTGTGGTGCTTTGGGGTTGGGGGCCGGAAACGAGAAAAAAAAAGAAACGCTCACGGCATCAACACCAGCTGCATCCAGCTCGTTCCCACTCCAGCCCCCGCTTCGATCAGGTTTACTGCCCAAGGCTGGGATATACGTCGGAATAGGGATGGATGTACGTTTACCCATGCCCAATTGGTATTCCACTAAAAGTAAAAGATAAGCGGAGATTTTGGTTAGTGTATGTCATGTTAAGGAGAAGGAAAGGGACGTACCATTCGCACCCCACGCAAACACATCCCGTCCATATTCTTTCCCTTCCCCGCCTCTCAATGTATCCAGCACCGCAAACACATGCGTCCCTCCCATCCCTCCCTCCCCTTCTCCTCCACCGACTCCCACACTCGCACCCGCTGAAGGCGACACGCTCAACTGATATATACCCAGCGGCTTGAATGTCTTTTCCTTCTCACTGTACTCCTGTAGCCCGCTAATGACCTTGACTTTTCCGGGGACACCTTGGGCGGAGCTGTACGATCCCGTGCCCAACGCTCCCATCAAGCCACTTCCACAAGCCAAGAGATCGAACCACTCTCCTCTCCTCCCCGGATGGGTCCGCTTCACAGTGAAAAATGCGGTGTCACCTCCTGCTTTTACGTCCACACATTCGACGTTTATGGGTGAGCCAGCGGGGTAAGCCTTGCTCAGGACGATCTCGATAGGCACCGGGACGAGCGGGGTGGTGTTGGACCCGCCGAGACCTGTTTGGCCTAGCGAGTTGGCGCCCCAGGAGAGGAGGCGAGAGGTAGATGTGATGGCGTACGAGGTGTGGGAGGCTGTGGCGATGCGGGTGATGGGGATGGTAGAGAGAGATGGGATGGGATCAAGGTGGGTTCGGTAGATGATATCTTTCGATGGCTGGGAAGAGGAAGAAGGGGTGGAGGAAGGGGCAAGGAGGGGTTTGCTAGAGACGAGTTCTTCTCTCGTCCCGAGTTGACGGAAATCATTTCCCTTTTCAGAAAGCGGCATGGAAAATACTCTGCCTTTGGTGGTAAGCGCCAACAAGTGATGGCTGCCTACGGCTACTTGTTTCCATTTCTCGCCCCAGGACAGACCGCCATTGGCTTCGAGTTCGACGTGCGGGATATCTTGGGAGCGTGAAGGGGTAAAGTAGGATAGCCAGCTAGAGTTGTCCGATGTCGAAGAGGAAGAGGAAGCCGAGTGGAGAGAAGAATCGGGTGAAAAGGCGTATAGCTTGCCAGATCGGCTGAGGGCGAATAGCTTGGACTGGCCTGGTACCAACGTGTTCAGATCCTACGTTTGCTCTTTGTTTAGCGTTCCCTCGGATTTTATATAATCAGATATAAGACATACCTTGCCTACCAGTCCCTTTCCAACTCTACCCGTCGGGTCATACCCTTTTCCCCATAACCAACAATCCCCATTCGCATCCAACGCCGCGGCATAATTCTCTGCAATCACTAAATCCCGTAAAGGTGTTCCTCCGAGATGTAATAACGGCGCGGGTCGCTTTACCAGTACCGGTGTCTCCTGTGTGTTCTCCTTGTCCTGGTCTAATTGAGGAGGGATAAGCGTGAGGTTCCTGTTTGATCCCCAGCCGATCGGTGTGTAGGGCGGGAAAGTGGTGGATGCGTGCTTGACTTTCTTGGTTGTGGGGAATACCGAGTCGAGCTTGAGAGGGTGGAGCTGTGCGTGGGTGGCATAGAGTGTGAGTGCTATGCCTGATGCTGTGATGAGCGGGAGAGTCCTGTGTAGGCGGGGCATGTTTTATATGTATCGATGACTGCTGTTGTGGTTCACATACATAGAGTACGTATATGACCATCGAGATGGACAGAGAATAGAGAAATGACGGTGAAATAAACCGCCGACGTCACCATATATGTTGGATAAAATAGCGTAAACTCACGGGTTAAAATAAACCACCAACCAGCGAGCCAGAATATCACTCCCCCCGCGGACTCTCAGCCAATCCATCTGTGCCCGATTCGACGTCGTCTACATCTCCTCTTGCACTTCCAACCCGTCTCCGCCAGCCATGTCTTTCGCACGTTCAACCATCCAATCCGTAAGGAACACCCTCGCAAGGCCTACCAGACGTTCTTTCGTCTCTTCCACCTCCCGTCTTTCAGATGCGCTCTTCGTCGTATGTCCCCTTTATTTACTGCCTGGCGAAAACAACTGCTAACATTGGCCTTTTTATTCGTACATCTAGCACCGCGACACAGACTACAACAACCCTTCTATTCCATTCGAATTCACCCCTGAAAACCTCAAACGCGCACATGAAATCATTGCTCGCTACCCACCGCAGTACAAGAAGGCTGCTGCTTTGCCCATTCTTGATTTGGGTCAGAGACAGAACAAGGGATGGACTAGTATTAGCGTCATGAACGCTGTTGCCAAGTTGTTGGACATGCCCAAGATGAGAGTTTACGAGGTGAGTCCAATTCGCTTTGAATCATCTTAACCCTAGTTGGATGCGGTGAGGGATAAGAACTAAAACGCGCACCCTTATAGGTCGCTACATTCTACACAATGTACAACCGCGAACCCGTCGCCCCCAACTTTGTCCAACTCTGCACTACCACCCCTTGCCAACTCGGCGGCTGCGGTTCCACCAAGATCCTGGAGACCATCGAGTCCCACCTCGGCGTCCACCCCGGCCAGACAACAAAGGACGGGAAATTCACTTTTGTCGAAGTTGAATGTTTGGGAGCGTGCAGTAATGCGCCAATGATGCAGATTGGAGATGATTATTATGAGGATTTGACCCCGGAAACGACGGTAAAGATTTTGGATGCGCTTGCGCGTGGGGAAAAGCCAAAGCCGGGTCCTCAGTCTGGGAGACAGACGTCAGAGAACTCTGCGGGGTTAACGACTTTGACTACAAAGGTGAGCACCTTTTTCTTTTTCTTTCTCTCCAATTGTGCCAAATAGCTAATTTATATTTCTAGCCTTACGGACCAGGAGAGTTTTGTTCACCTGAATTCCAATAGACACATCAGGCTAGAGGGGTTTTAGAGTGAAAGTGTAGAGTAGGGGTGTGGGCTTGTTCGTCCGTCCAAGCGGATGGGTAGGTTCGGGAGGGCGCGCGGCTGGGGCACGACATGCATTGTTACTTATTAGGGCTCTAAGCAATTCGCGCAATCTCAGCGAATCCAATCAAATCATTCCCCCTGTCTTGTCCCTAAAGGCTAGTTTCTCTAACAAGTGGGCCCTAACAAAACTCTCCTCGTCAATAAGACGCCATTCTAATTATTCTAGTCATTTCTAATCACTTCTTAAACCTCGGAATCCGGTGCGATGTCTGAGCCCTCCTCCCTACACAGTGCCTATTCACCTGCGGCACCTGCCGCTCACGCGCCCAGTCAATACGTAATCGTCAAGGCGCAAGCTGTTGTTCCTTGCCTTCTCCACTCTTGGCCTCCACTTTACTTGTCCGCGGATAATACCTTCCGCAGTCGTCCAACCAACAAAGAGGTCAGTGCACGACACTCCTTCAAGCTAAGCTAACCAGTCCTTTAAGCTAACAGTGCAAGTGTCGATCGATCTAGTGAGGAAGAAACGGTGAAAAAACTAATTCTACGCCCCATATATCCTCCAACCTCAACCCCAGCATGCATGTTTTATCGCCGCTTTCCTCCTCTCTTCTCTTCCTCTCTTTCAACTACAACTCAACTCTCTCAAACCCTTTCTCAAACCATTTAACAACCTTTTAGTCCGTAAGACTACAGCTGACTTCTCCAACTTCTAAGCTGACTCTTCCTGACCATAGTATTAAAAAATGAATATAGACTCCCTCTCTGAAGGCTTCGACCCCTGGAGGGATTCTAATGTCCCAATGGGACAGCACCCCGGGCTCCTCCAAGAGGCCCCCATTGCCCCACGAGCAATGATAGTTCCGCCTCTGGAGCAATTCCCACTCCCGGGTCGCCGCTGCTGGCAGGAAGTATTCCCACCGCTTCCCACAACCATTAAGGGAGGCTCTCGGTGTCCACTACGTGGTACAACACCAAGCACTGGGCAGTCCTCCGTGAGTAACTGCCAGTGTAGTAGATAGAGATTGTTTGCTCATTTTTTTCGCTTTAAAGTGGTTGTCGACTTTTTGCTGGCGGGGGTTTCTTTGGCCCTTTCGATTCCGGCAGTCCTCTTGGACTCCAAGCCGGTTTCGATGTGAGTTTATGCTTTACAAATCTCATAAATTCAGAAGACAGAGGGCGCGGCTGACATGATATGTAACAACAGGGGTGTGGCAGGGTCGGTCGCCGGCGTGGCATTTGCTTGGTCTTTGTCCCGGGGGAGGGATGTCTTTGGCGATGTCGCCACTGACATGCTGACACGGCACCCAAGCAGCCAGCGGTGGCTGGTCCTGGGGAGGCAGTGGGAGTGGGGCCCGGCTGAGGACCTAAGGCTCCGGTGGAGCTTGCAATGTGGGTCCCGGCTTTGTCTGGTAATGGGTGGGGGCCTGGGCACGATTTGGATAATCGTAAGTCTCGTCGCATATGTAACATGATCCTTTGAGAAGGGTGGTGTGCTGACCGAGTTCAATCTTATTGCGTTCTCGGTTAGGTGCTCGGGGTCGATGTGAGCTTCCTGGGGAAGCTTCTTGGTCGTTTGTAATATATTGTAGCAGCACCACTGTCCTCGTAGAGGCCGGAAAATACCTTAGGCTACAATAGTTTCGTTGTCCTCGGTCGTTTGTATTCAATTGCTCTGGAAGCTCTGAAGTGGTTCGGTAGACTGGAGAGTTCGAATAAACTAAGCTGTTTGGGCTATGCATTTTATCTACTCTAAAGGCTACGCCTTTTATATCTTTCTCAGCTCTACGAGCTGACTCAGCTTTCCCACACTTCCCTGTCTCCTTCCTCTCGTACCTCTCTCTTCCCTAACGCCTCCTTGCGCAGTCCTCCTTCTCTTCCTATCGTCTCCTTTCTCTCCTCGGTCCTCCGAAACTACTTGTCCAACTGCTTATTGTTCTCTTGCTCTCCATCTTCCTTATTGTTATCCTCGTTCCCTTACATATATAAGTTGTTGTACTGTAGAAGTTATTGTAATATAGAAGTTGTATTTTAATTTCCATGTACATATATTTGCTCGTCATCTTGGACTGGATGTCTTATGCAAGCTTCTCCAAATCCTAAAGATCATTCTTATCTAACAGGTATCACTGATCCTGCTGAGGATAGCACAGCGGTTGGTGTAGCAATCCCAGCAAATCCAAGCAGCCCAAGCAAATTCTTCTGTCCAGTCGTACTTTTGTCCTCCAATGATTAGTGTCTCTTCAAGCGTATTCATCCAAGAGGAATGGGAAATAAAACATGACCAAGTCCTTTGTATACCATAAAAACATCCCACATTGAACCACGAATGATGAGGCGGACTCTCTAAAAACGAAAAACCAGCTTGGGAGCCGAGGGCTCAGAGAGGTTCCGCGTAACTATTGAAACCATTCACCTGTCTTGAGGGCAATTGATCGACGTTCTCCTTCTTGTACCAAACAAAGAAATTATCTGGGTTGTTATCGAACACGGATAGGACTCGTTTGGTGGTAGTTATGATGGAGAGCGTCAAGGTGTCATTCTTGTTAATGTTAGTGTTATTATTGTTGTTATCGCTGGAGAGTTGAGAGTCTCGAAGCTTTTGGGGCTTTTGGTAGTCATGGTATTGGCCTGGGGCCATACTGGAAGTATCTTGAGTTTGCGCTTGAGCTGGAATATGAGTGAGAACAAAATTTTCAAGAGCTATTTGTCCTCCATTGGATTGAGTGGCGTCATACGGCGTCCAGTGATTAGGAAGATGGTGAGAGATTTCCCATGAGTATAATTTGTCCATGGCAATAGTAAGCCCTTCAGCTATTGGTCTCCACTGTGGTGAAAGCGGGGATAATCGAGTCGTCAGCAAACGTTGGAATGAATTGCAACGAACGATAAAGGGCCGATCGTCTATAGATATGGGCCACAACGTGAACTTACATTCTGATAGGTCTCGACATTCTTCTTATGTATAAGGTTATAAACATCGCTCTGCTGATTCCCATCTTTATCCACCGACTTTTCAACTTGCTGTAGCAACCTATACTCAATGAGGGATAGGAAGTCAAGCGATACAAGCCATGTTTTGCAGAGCTCCGACCTCGATAGCTGCAGTCGATGAGCACTTGTATTGCCTTGATATAAAATGTCCATGTATGCCCGTTAACTTACAGTTCTCTTGCCATATTTTAAATCCGTAAAGTAATATTTTTCCAATGGTCTTTCAGTAGTGTAGCGGTAGCAAACGGTCGGATGACAAGTGCATGTCTGCGGTTTGGCAACGATACAGTAAAGATCGGATGTTTCGCGGAAGAACTTGAGAGCGTTTGGGTATTTGGTGAGACATGATGGGAAGAAGGGTTGTAGATATTGGGCGGTTTTATCGGTTGCTGTATATGCGGGTGGATCACTCGTCTTACACGGTTTGGAAAAAGGCTCCATGGTTGTTTGGCTCGACGACAAGGTTATGGTGTACAAAAAATATCTCGAAATGCAAGATCTGGTCGGGCAAACAGTAGAGATTTTATATGCCAATCGTAGAAAGGTATTATCATGGCGGATAGATGGGAGGATAGGAAATAGAAGGGCGGATACGGCAGTGCGGATAGTCACTAGAAGGGTGGAAATGATATTGCAAGGTGGATCAGTACTCTATTTTCTTACGGGAGGTTACTTATTTTGACCGAAGATGCGGTTCGCGGCTTTGGCCGACGACAACCGGAAGACACCCATGCTCTCCTTCTCAGATGATCTTTGGATGATCTTCCAAGCTCAGCATCTATAAATGTTCTACCGAGCCAGCGTGTTCTCTGCTACATTCATTGCAGAAGCATATACATGTGGGCTCTCGCCGAAAAGCCACTTTCATCACTGAGCCTTGCTGACCATTGCAGAGTCAGGTAGCGGAAGAGAGCGCGAGTGATGTATCATAAATATTCAGCTTTGACCACCACGCTATCGTCCGTCTGGCGTCGGACGTGGGAGGAGGCCCAAGCGCAGGACTGCCTGGAGACTTTGCTTATTTCTCCAACTTGCAGGTTTACACGTGTGTGCGTCTGCGTCTTGCCACTTTTTATCACTCCCATCCTCGTCCCGTCCTCCTGGCATGTAGTACGGGAAGCGCGTGGCTTTGACCGTAAATCATCCGATTGCATGCCGAGAAGGGTCGCGGTCCAAGTCGCCTTTGTACGTTTAGGTGGATACTTGGACTGGATGGGCTGAGTGTTCATGCTGACGATGTATATGTGCAGACATGCCGACATGGTTTACGACGAGAAGAGATGATTACGCTTCGGTCTCAACTCTCGATATCCCTGCCATCATTCGCTCCATCGAATGATTACGATCCCGGGGTGGAAATCCCAAACGTCACTCGTTGCCGTCGGGAGCCCGGGGTTACGCTTTCTCGTGTCCCGTTACCTTTTTTTTTTCGGTATCCCCTATCTACTTTGATCGCCTATCCGATCGACCGTCGGAATCGTAAGTCATGATGCTATGCTGTGACAGCTGCGATCGGTGCTGGAGTATTAGGCCTTTCGCTGACGTGCGCTTGGAAGTTGATAGAGGCGCGTCCACGGCTTGCTCTGTCCTTTGAACGTTTCCCTTGGTCACCCCAACAGAAGGCTCCGCATCAGCCAATAAGACGGCTTTTGGATATGCTCAGTCAGCAACGGCCCGAAGCGGCACTCTTCGGGCATTTCCCAACCTGCATGACTGTTGCTTCCCCTTTCCATTCTACTCAATCCACGGCAAACATTTACTTTTCGTCTTTTCACCTAAACCTTCAAGCGAGACTTTTCCAAGCAAACCTCCACCTCAAGTGCATATATGAGCCCAACTCAGTATTCCCTCACCCGGTCGAGGATGGGTGCAGGCTGCTAATTGCTCCGGAATACAAACGCCGTCTAATCGCCATTACACTCTCGCGTCTTCCCGCAAGCCCTGAGGAACGTGTTGTTTGGCAGGGACGAATCGGTGGGACATTGCTACATACCGATCCAACAAGATAATTGAACATGGTTGTGTAGGATAATATATGCAAATATACTTGTTGCGGTCATAAACGAACATTGCATGCGTGTACTCGTATATCCAGCAAATATCCAGTGCACATCTTTCCGTCTTTAAATCTCCCGGTTACAGCTTTGGGATCTACGGGGTGTCAGTTTATGCCTATCGAGGGAGAAGAAGGACGCACGCGCAAGGTCTTGCTGACCATCATGGCGCCCCAAAGGGCAAAGAGGGCGCTGACGACATGCACTTGTCCGCAGCCGTCCTTGTCTCCCCAGAGGGTGACGACGCCGAGGGGCACATCCGCCTGCCGAGTGGCTGTGGCCGTGGCGGCGGCGGAGGGATGGGCGTACCAGCCCTGGGTGACCCACCAGGCCATGGTGGCGGTGAGGGCGAGGGTGGAGGGGATGGGGAGGCCCTCAAAGTACTTTGACTTGCCGGTGGGGTCTGCGGGGATGAGGGCGACGGTGGCGTTGAAGCGGGCGAGGCGGGCGAGGCCGCAGGAGAGGAAGAGGAGGAGGGCGAGGGTGTCGAGCGGGGTGCGGAGGCCGAGGGTGAATGCGAGGACGGCGGGGGCGATCCCAAAGGAGACGAGGTCGGCGAGGGAGTCCATCTCCTGGCCGAGCATGGAGCCGCCGCCCATGGAGCGTGCGACCTTGCCGTCGAGGGCGTCGAAGCCGAAGCCGAGGACGGGGAGGAGGTGGGCAAAGTAGAGGGTGCGGAGGGCGGCGGGGGCGGGGGGGCCGGGCAGGTTGGCGGCGAGGAGGAGGTAGCGGGCGGAGGAGAGGACGGAGAGGGAGCCGCACACGCCGTTCATGATCGTGATCAGGTCGGCGAGGCGGAAGTTGCTGCGGGGGGTTAGTGGGGGGGGGGGGGAGGGGGGAGCACTCACCGGACGAGGGAAAAGTGGCCGTGGTCGTCGTTGTACTGGTGGAGCGCGGCTTTCTTTGCCGCCATCTCGGCCGATCTGCGCTGCTGCGGGGGCATCGGGGGGGGGGGGAGTGGGGGGGGAGGGGGAGAGTACTTGGAGACTAGACTAGGGGGAGTGCTTGATACTTGGACACTAGACACAGACACTGCAATAGACAAGAGCAATTGACAGACTCCCCCTTACGTAACAGTCGCGTCCATGGCCCATTTCCGCGCAAACAAACATCCTGGCACCGCAACAGCATGTTCGCCTACCTCGACGAGCACACGCCCCACCTGCGCCGCCTCCACGCCCAGCTCGCCCTCCCCGCCGCAGCCCTCGACCACGACCTCCACAGGATCGAGGCAGCCGTCAAGGCCGTCATCACAGGCATCGTCCGCGAACGCGAGGCCCAGGTCGACCAGCTCAACGATGACATTGCAGCCGCCACGCGCGATCTCGCCACCCTTGCACGGGCCGTAGGCGATCGGCGCGAGAGGGACAGGGAGGCGGACGACTCGGAGACGCTGCCGCGCCAGCTCGAACGGCTGAACGAGCAGGCAGGGGAGTTGAAACAGGTGTGTGTCGTTTCCTGGCGATAGCGGAAAGGCTGATAACACGGGCAAAGGTATACGACGAAAGATTAGCGCATATCAGGCAGCAGCAGGCCACGCTTGATAGACTGTCCACCCTCCTCGGCCCGCCGTGGCAGCCCTCGAAACCGCTCGAGGCTATCGCGTCCACTTCTCGCTCCGCGAATGCGCTTTCCGGTCCCTCGCACGCATCAAGTGGAATGGGCATGGGACACGCCGATGGAAAGAGGACTTCAGGCTCGACGCAGACGATCGCCCAGGCCATCGCCCTCGGCCACGCTCACACCGCCCAGGGGCAAACACCGCATGATACAGAGAGAGGGCAGTGGTACGACGTGAGGGAGAGTGTGGTGGAAGAGATTGATCAAGCTGTCACATTGGCCTTGGCAGAACGCGTGCGTTACATTCTTCTCTTCCCTGTTATCGCTAACATACATGCAGGACGCCCGCCGCCGCACGCTGTGCCAATCGCTCTTCACCCTCACATGGCTCCATTCCGAACTCGCTCTCCCCCCGATCCCGACCTCCTCCCCACACAATTTCCCGCCCCACCTCTTACCGCCCTACGCAGAAGAAGAACAGCCGGGCATGTACGCTTCCTACGAACGTCTTCTCCATACGATCATCACCCTCAACCCGCTCCCGCCCATGGACGATGACAACGAAGAATGGCCGATGGTCGAGGATCTGGAAGGGCTGGACGACACGGAGCCGGAAATACCGCTGATAGAGTGGGTGGACGAGACGATGGAGCTTTGGACAAGTGAAAAGGAGGAACATGAAGCGAGGATACAAGAGTTGTATAACATGGTGGAACCCTTATGGACGAAATTGGGCGTAGAGCAGGAGACGATGGATTGTTTCGTAGAGATGAATAGGGGCAGTGGTGAAGCCACCATCAGGGCTGTAAGTCTCTGCATACACACAATGTGACAGTTGCATACAGTGACAGTGGCTGACACATGTATAGTACGAAGCAGAATACGAACGTCTTCTCGAACTCCGCCGCGCTTCCCTCTCGTCCTTTATCCTCTCCGCCCGCTCCACCATCGTCGCCCTCCAAACATCCCTCCTCATGTCCCCCCGCTCCCAATCGACTTTTTTCCCCGAGATGCACGATGACGAATATACCGAAGATCTCTTACACCTCCACGAAAAGCAAGTCGAGCGGCTAGAAGAAGAAGTGGAGAGCAAGAAGAACATCTTGCCCAAAGTGAGGGAATGGTTCAAATTGGTCGAGGATGAAGAAGAGTTGGAGCGGAATGAAAGGGATCCGAACCGGTTTTCGCGAAGAGGCGGGGCCATGCTGAGGGAAGAGAAATTGAGAAAGCGGGTGAATGTGCTGAAACCCAAGATTGAGATGGATCTTCTTTCGCTGCTGCCCACGTGGGAAGAAGAGAACGGGAGACCGTTCATGGTCTCGGGGCGGAGGGTGGTGGATCGGATACATGATGCGATGGAGGAGAAGGAGTTGGTCAAGGAAGCGAAAAAGGTGTGCCCGCTTTTTATTCATGTGGACAGATTGCTAATCTGCGATCAGCGCGCTAAACAGGGACTCTTGCCTCTTCATCCGTCGGCTTCTGGCCCGGCCGGCAACGCGCGCACACTCGTGCCGTCCAGAACCATCCGCGCCACCCCGTCCCACGCGTCCTCTTCACGATCCACTCGTCAGGCGGCGGCGACGGGAGGCGGGATATCGAATCTGTATTCGAAATCATCAACCGCTCCGAGCTCTACAAGTGCAGCGGGCACGGGTACGAGGTTGGGTAAGAGGCCGATAGGTGCTTTGGCGTCAGCTTCGGGTGCGGGTGCGGGTGCGGGACCGGGGCCGACGCCGACAGTGGGGAATAAACGAGCAAAAGTCGGGGCTGGTGTCGGGTTGGGTACCTCCAGGAACGCGGGGGCAGGGGTGGGAGCAGGAAGAGGGGTGGGAGCAGGAAGAGGGGTGGGGAGAAGTGTGTCTTCTCGCAGTGGAGCAGCCGGCGGAGGCGGGAGCCCGACACCACGACATCGAGATGTTTATCCCCATAACCAACAGCGTTCAGTCTCACATCCATCCGCCATCCCATCGCATTCGACTTACCCCCCGTCCCATACCAATCTACCGGGTGTACCACCACCGCCAACGGGGGTGAAATCGCTAGCGCTAGCACCCCCGCCGAAACGGGCAATCAACCCCCTCGCTCTCGGTGCCGGGGGCCAGCTTCATGCGGCGGAAGGAGAGGTGAGAAGAGCGCCGAGAAGGAGTTTTAAGCCCCGTTCGAGTGTCGTTCATGGTACCCATGGATTAGGTGGCGTGGGCAGTAATGGGAATGCAAGTGCAAGTGCAAGTGCAAGTGGCGAAGGGATAGGGATAGATGGTTTGGGAGGATGGAGAGAAGGATTGGAAGGGGATGATGGTGGGTTGGAAGGGGATGATGATGTGTTTTGAGAGTGTGGCAGTCTGTTTTATTCTGTACTTTTGTTTTGGGTATCCTTTGTTTTTAGATATATATATATATTTACGTTTGGTTGTGATTCGTCGATTTTTCCATCTTAAACCTTTATATATTTTATTATATTATTTCGGGTTAGTACTTTTACCTTTTTCATCTTTTGAACTGTAATCATGTAGCGCCTTGATCCTTCCCTTGATATTGAACCTACAGGTGCATAGTATAAAACACTACTTGTACAAAAGAAACCGGTTGAAACTTCTAATTGTAATTGTCTAATTGTCTATTTGAAAGACAGACCGGGGAACAACATGGATCAAAACAGCCCTTGTTCGAAAACGATAAAACCAAAATCAGAACCCAAAAACGGAGAACGTATTCGCTCTCGTTTACTCATCCTCACGATCGCTCCCGTATTCGTATTCGCCCTCACGCTCAATCACCACCCCCTCGTTCCCCTGTTTATTCTTCAGATACTCTTGCCATCCCAGCATCCCAAATCCCACGCAAACCATGCCCGCTCCCGCTACACTCCACACCGTCATCCCTTCCATCCCTCCCTCCCCGCCGGAACCCAAACCGAGCCCGAAAAACTCGCCCAGCATCGCCAGAGGTATCGTCAACGATAGACCGACAGTGACCAAGGTCGGTGTCGTCTTGAGCATCGCCAGCACGTACAGGTAGTCTGAAGAGAGGGTGATGCAAAAGTTGACGAGGCAGATGAACCAGGCAGAAGAGGTAGGCGGGAGGGAGAATCGTTCGAGGCCTGTGTAGTGGAGGAGAGGGAAGATTGGGATGAGGAAGATGGTGTTGAAGAGGCCTGCGAAACTGTGGGGGAAAGGCGGTTAGCGGGTGGGCGCAGTGACACATGGGAATGAGTGTAGAGGACTTACCCAAGCATCAACTGCATATCCGCCCTCTCCTCATCTACCACCCTTACTTTTAACAGGATGACGTACACCGCGTAAAAGGCTGCTGATGTTAACGCTAAAGCATCGCCGAATATCGGGTGGGAGGATGCGGAAGAGAGGGATAAGAAGGCGGAAGGGGAAGGGGGAGGAGTAGAGGAGAGGGAGTCGGAGTGGGTTACGAGAAGCACGCCGAGGAAACTATAGGGGGAAGGGCATTTAGTGTTGTTGCTCTTAACACGGAATCGGGGGGGATAGAAGAGAAGAGGGGAAACGGGGATCAAGGGAGGAGTGGCAACGTACCTAGCGATGACAGCGATCACCTTGGTTGATGTCAGGCTTTCCACACGACATATTCTTCCTAGTGCGAGGGTGAAGAAACCTATTTCCCATCGGATGAGCCTTTATACTCCCGTTCACACCCCGTAAGGGAATGTAAGAGGATGAGGATGGAACTCACCACTGGTACTGCTCAAAATCGTCACACTAGCCACACTCGTCCACGCCAAGCTCGCATTCACAGCCCAGTTGGCGATGAACCAGACGATACTCCACCATGCGGCGATCTTTGCTGTTTCGCGAACGGTGAGGGGCGGAAGGTGGTGGAGTGTGACACCATCGATTCGTTCTGTGCGTTCCGGGTCTTTTCGGTGTGATGGGTGTGAGAGATGTTCTTCGTGAGGGGCGGAAGGGATTGGGAGGTATCCGCCCGATGGAGAAGCAGCATGCTCAGCATCACCCGATCGGACATGGCCCTGTCCCATAGCATGGTGTCGAGCGCCTTTACGCCATCTCCAAAGCGTAGGTAACAGGTAGATAGTGAATGATGCCGTGTTAAAGTACGTTATTCTACGTAAACACGCGTGTGTTAGTGTATCTTCCGCTGTGGTTTCCAACAGGGCGGCTTTTCTATAGCAAGGACAGACGTACAAAAAGGGTTTGTTCCACGCATCATCGCCTGTCTCCAAGCCGGCAGTGATAAAGTTTGACGCTGTCCACAACTATACAGACGCCGCTCAGCAGACAAATCACATGATTGGAGGAAAGAATTATTGACGCACGACAACGACACCCAGGAGAAGAGCGACGCCGACAAAATACCTGTTGAGGTTGTATGCTGCCCAGATGCTTGATGTTGTGGGCATCTTGAGGAGAAGCTGGGCTGTCTCCATTTGGATTTCGTAGAGATTTGCTTTGACAGCTTGAGATTTACAACGCGAGTACTATTACGGGAGTTTGCAGGAGAGAGTGAAGCGTCGGTTAATACAGTAGTAAGTATGAATTTTGATTAGTAAATAAACATATAATTATTAAGGTTGAAGTGAATAATTCTAACACTCGAGTTTAGTAGCGGATCCAAAATTGTTATGGAGTGAGAGTATTGCGTAATAATTATAGGTGGTGACGTTGGAGAATAATGGAGCGTACGACTAAGCTGTGTTGCTGACGTGCATAATATGCGTGAAGCGTGTGTATGTATGCATGGGGGGTGGGATACGGATGTGCGCCGATGTACTAGCAAGACACCCACCGTGCATACACTGCAACACAGCATGAATACCGTAGGAATGACGATTACCGCCCTGCTGCGGGGATTGAGTTGCAGGGGAAAGTTAGTGGATTGGAGGACCCTATACCCCGGTCTGCACATACAAACAAGCATTTTGTAATTCCCTGTATATTTCCTCGCGCTCTGCTATATTTTAAACCGTGTACATCCGTACATCATACACTTCTACTTTCCTTGAAAGCCACTTGAACGCCACCTGGGTACTCTCATGGAATCAGAGAAGCCGCCGGCAACTTTACGCCGCAAGCTCTCGGGCCGGCTGTTGATTCTCTGTGAATACTCTTTTGCCCATGACTTCTTTATCGCTCACAAGTATTTATCTTAGTTTCCATCTTGGCCATATTCATATTCACAGCTGTATTATACACATCCGCTGATTATATATCTGCAAGTCGTATCTTTCAGTATTGGGCCTTACCTTGCTGACCTTGTGCTTTATCTTTTGTTGGACAATTTGGAAACCCATTCTTCGCTCGATCGTATCTCTCAAACCACAATAACGAAACGATTCCAGGTCACCACTCCAAACCTTTTTCCGCTATTCACCCACCACCCATCGCAGGGATTTTCATCTCCCGATCCGGAGATCAGCCAATCCAAACATCTAGGCGGATTACCAGGTTTCCAAGTATTACAAAATGTATGGGTTCATAACGGTACCATCTGTACGTCATATTCTTTCTTTTTTTCAGTATGATACATCGCTGACTCCCCACCCATTTACAGACTTATTCGCCCCCGACCGTTCCAAATTTCCCTCCAAAAGCCGAGCAGTAAGCGGCCAAACGGGCTGGGAGGTATTCACCCACCCTTCTCACGATTTGCTCCTCTCTGCGAGGGGGGCTTACATTCTTGAAGGGACCTCTAGTAAGTATCAAGTATCAAGTTTAAACCATCAGGCCGCAGGCGATTCATAATTCTGAGGTCGAGGTTACAATCCTCCCCTCTCTCCTCCTGTCCCGTCCGGTCTTGCCTAGGTTTGTCTTGCATAGCCGCTAATCGAGGCTTGGGAAAACAGTATTCATCAACGAAGGAGCCAAAATCGATGAATGGCATTATCTCTCTTCCTACTATCATCTTGTATCCGAAACGCTCCTCGGCTCTCTCTCATCTCTCGCCTCTGTCCCTCTGCCCTCGTCTGGCCTCTCCCACTCTAACTCGGTGCCGATACGGACACAGATGCATATTCCAACAACAACGGCGAGAGGCAAAGTCGTCCCCGCCCTCCCGGATAGAGTAGTAATACCATGGAAAGGCGCGGAAGGGTGGAGAGATGAAGCAGGGTGGGGGGAAATGGTTTTGAGTGCTCTTTGGGGTGACAGAGGGGGTGAGAGAGCCAGAGGCGAGGGAGGTGGAGATGAGAAACAGAGGATCGCGGGAGTGATTGAACCGGAAGACTGGGACATATTGAGCAATCTTGGAAACGAACATAAGGGATGGGTCTTCATGGAACGAGGTATGCCCTCTTCATCTCCATCCTCCACCTTCCATCCTCAGTTGCCGTTTCTTGTGAAAATGACCACGGCTAATGTAATGGAAAGCAATAATAACGGACCGCTGGGCATCCCACCGGCACAATCAGCTTTCTCTCGCATTGAACAAGATGGCGGCCTCGGTGTTTGTGATGCCAAAACCGGTTTTTTGGTGGACAGAGGTTAGGCGGAGGTTTTTGGGGGGTCTTGGGTTTGGGTTAGAGATGGGGGAGAGAGATGTACCAGGTGGAATGCTCTCATTTCCTCCTCCTTCCTCCTTGTCCTTGTCTACCACGAAAGCAAATAAAAGAAGAATCAAAAGGACAACCCCGAAATTAATATACATGCTCGACCAATCGTCCACAGCGGAACGAAAATTGAGCGAACAATCAGCGTTGGAGCTGGAGGGCATGCTGGGGGAAATGGAGGGGAAGGGCATGATAGACGTCGTTCATCTTTGGATCGGCAAATCCGATTACAAATCGCACAACGGAAGGCAGAATAAAGGGATTGAGGACAAGCAGCGGCAAATAAAAGAGGTGATTGATGCGGATGTAAGTCCATGTCGCCCTTATGTTCTTGATCCAACGAACAAATGGGCTAACTTGTGATGAACTGTCTCTTTTTTTAGATCGTACTATCCGTACATGGCGAGATGTTGACACATCAAGTATGGATGCCGGAAGGCGGAGTCGTCATCGAGGTACGTTCCGGTCCAGAACAAATTTGGAAAATGGGAGACAAAGAAAAAGAAAAGGAAGAGAAAGTACTGACATGGAGAGGGTAAATCAGTTATTTCCGAATGAGAGCTTTTTACCCGAAAACCAGATTGTGGCGGACGTCTTGTTACACGAGTATATTCCCGTCGTACGTAGTTCCTTTCCATCTTCTGTCCCTCATTTCTTCCTTCTCATATATATTAATTAACACGCTAACGTTAATTTGTTCCTCTCTATCCTCAACCTCCATAAAACCCCGCGGACTCCTATGAAAATCCTCATGCACCCGAACACTTCGTCATTACCTCCACAACACACACGATTTTGTCTCTTTCCATCCGATAACATCTTCACTCTCTCTGCGGTATCGCGATCCTTTCCTACTTTATCTGAAAGCAGTGGTATGACAGGGCTCTTTCGAGAGAAGAATGGGACGCTTTGCCTGCGCAATATGAACATGGCAAGCTTTACGATGGAACAGAGATCACTGTCAGTTTCCCTCTTCTCCTTCTTTACTTTCCCTTTTCTTTTATTCTGCCTCCCAGGAGACTATTGTCGAAGAAAAAAAAAAATGTAACTGCTGATGGATAATGAACTGCTGTAGGTAGATAAAGTATACATGAGGTTATTACTGGAGGAAGTCGTAGGGCGGATGAGGTCAAAGTGAGAGAAGTGATAAAGTGTGATTGGTGTTGCCGAAGGGAAGGGGAGTAATATAGACAGGAAACTTGAAATGACGAAACAACACATAACGCACATTATACAAGGAGATACAAATCTTCATTGTACCGAACGCATTACACAACCAGACGAAGCAAGAAGACAAGACAGAAGGGTGTGGGTTTATTTGTTGTATTATAATAAAATATCTCAGCGGGATCTTACGCCATCTATCTATGGTATCGCTCTTAGGTCCTTTTCATGCATATTCATCTTCGACCTTCCGATAGGTTCAAAATGGAGTATTTAAGAGTTCACCATCATTCTCGTCCGGGATAATAAATAACCGTATTCTTTACATTACCCCCTCCAAGTAGGAGCCGCATCCCGAGGCCTTAACTGTCAAGGTTGTCGAGGGTGGTGTCAGGGGGGCTATCTCTTCTAGCGATGGACTTCAACAAGTCGTGGATCGTTTGTACGAAATGGACTGATGACTTCTGAAAGAGGTAGCCAGACCAAGACGGCAACAGTATACCACTTATGGAGAGAAGAAGAACAAATTAAAAGGTAGTGAGAGAAGATAACAATAATGAATCGACAGATATTGACAACTATGGAAATGGTAGGCAAATGGCTACTTATATAGCTTTGCACTTCAAGCTCTGCTGACTCATTTTTCCCACAAATCGTAAAAACAAAAGACTCACCACCACGTCACCTCTACTGTACAGTACCTCCTCCGTTCTCGACCCCCAGACAGGAATAACAGTACCGTCCCGTTCTGAGATCTCGTCACCAAGAGCTCAGTATGAGACTTCCTCCGGTCCTTATGATGGGTTGTTTAGAAGTTACCTTAGGTGACAAATGCAAGGTTTAAAAATCCAGATAACATCAAGAAAGAACGGATAGAGAGGGAGCTGCTGCTGCTGCAGTGCGTGAAAAAGAACTGAAATGTGCTACACGTCATCACTTTCTTTGTTTACCACCACCATCATGTTATCAATTGCGCGTCACTTCGTCGTCCTGCGTATGTCAGGTAATTCCCTCCAACTTCACCATCTCATTCTCTACTTCTTTATAACTCACTATACGACTGAAGGATGGGCATCAAGGGCCTTTTACAATGGATTAAGAAGACACAGTGAGTGTATGTATTCACATGAGCGGGGAGAAGTTTATAACTAACAGCCGCACAACCACACAGTCCGGAGGTGATCAAGGCCTTTTCCAAACGATGGGCAGATCCGAAATTCCACGGTAAACTGGTTGCTATGTAAATTATGATTTGTTCAATCCCTTATCTTTTCCCGGCTAAATACCCACGCCTAGAGATGCGACATTACTCACAAACCGGTTCCATTTTGCTTCTAGAGGAGGCCCTTTGGAGGGTTACGGTGAAGTAATAGGCTGGTACAAGTGCGTAACTATCATCTGTCGCTCCTTAAAAAGTCGATAAACAATTGTACTGATCCCCTTTTCGTCAAGTCTCGTATCAGAGATGAGAGCCTACGGTGTCATTCCAGTCGCCATATGGGACCAACGAGGCGTAAGAGAATGGAAATCCGCCGAGGTTCGTTTCGCCTCGTCTGTCTCATTTTACGTTTTTCCCCTCGGACAAGCCAAAGCTCATTCTCCCTTATATCAGGCCCGCCGCCGTCTCACCATCCGTGCCGCACACCTAGCTCGACGTAACCACGAATTCACCCGCTCCGCACGCGTACACCTCCTTCGCGAAGCCATTACCGATTTTTTTCACCTCCCGTCTGAAGAGCAAGATGCTGTGCGAGCTCATTGGCAAGCTACAAAATTTACTTTTGTGACTACAGGTCGGAAAGATGCTCTGGACGGGGACCAAATACTAGCAGGAGGAGCGTTGACGCCGCCTGAAAGTTCGAGGACGGAGAAAATAGAGAGGAAGGCGATGGAGGGGTTGCAAGGGGATCAAGAGGAGAAGATCAAGGTTGTACAGGATGAAGATCGTGTGTTAACTGCGGAAGAAAATGAACAGATGAAACAGAAAACCACAGCTGAGAAAATTGCGTCAAGCCTCACTGAACGCGATACCATCTCCATCAACCGCATAACCTCTACTATCGATACATTCTCCTACCTCGTGCAGGCCTATCGCGACTCTTATCGCCCACCTCTTCCCTCCTCCAAAACCAAACCGTCTCCCAGCTTACCCGGTTTTGATCCCTCACAAGATCTTACCCCGCTCGAAGAAGAACTTAAACAATGGACGGCTGCCAACCGACAAGAACTCGGTCTGGACGAATGGAAAAAGGGGGTAGAAAAGTTGGATGAGAAACTGGAAGATCTTGTGCCACTCGAGAATTTTACAGAGACTAGAAGGCAACTCGATTTGACTCGCGAGGAAGGCGAGATCATAAACCTCGTTTTGTCTCCACCACCGCCATGCGCCGATTACCCCACACCCCCGCCTTCCCCTTCCTTTCAAACAGCATCAGAGCCCTCCCCTTCGTCGGACGCCCTCATCCGCCTCAGCAACCTCATCGCCACTCTCCCTTCCGTCCTGTCCATCTATCAACGCGCTCTCGACATCCCTTCTCCTGCCGATCACCTCAATTGCCAACATCTCCTTCACCTCCTTCGTGTCCCCATCCTCCACGCTCCCATCCCTTTTGAAGCAGAAGGACTCGCATCTTCCCTCTGTCTCTCTGGTTTAGCAGATTACGTTGGTACGGAGGACAGTGATGTGCTTGGATACAGCGCCAAACTACTCAGAAACGTCTCCAGTTTGCGGAAACCATTAGAAGTTGTTGATGGAGAAGAGATAAGGCAAGTAGTTGAGTTAGAGAAGGACGAGTGGGTGGATTGGATGGTGCTGCTCGGTACAGATGCGTCGAATAATATACCTAAGATAGGTCCGGTAAACTCGCTTCGGTTTGTAAAGGAATACCGCTCCATCGAAAACATATTGGGAGCAAAACCAAAGTTAGTCGATAGGCTGAATGTGCTGCACCCGGAGGGAGCGCCAAAGGGAATGGAGGAATGGATGAAAGGTGTAGAAGCTGGAAGGAAACTGTTTAAAGAGTTACCGCCGACGCCCACGCTCGCTGAATGGGAGGAGCTCTGGACTGGGGTCGGGACGGTCGAAGAGACGGACGATAAGGTTGTGCAACTATGGCTTGAAGAAAAGTTTGGTGTCAAACTCGTGGAACTGGAAGATGCGGACCTCTATAAGTTGGAAGGGAATGAGAGCGGAGTCGGAGGCGAGAGCGAGAGCGAAAGCCAAAATGGAAATGAGGACGAGACTGATGTTGTAAGATTATGAATACGGACCCTATTTCCCTTCTATCTTTATGTGAGCATTACCATTTGTAGATATATACAATGTCCTCTTTCTTCTTCATGCCATATTGCATATCATCGCTACCCAGCCGTCGTGATCATTCTTTGATCATACATCCTGTGACATCACTGATCCAAGTACTGCACCGGACCCCTCTTTCGGGACATATGAAACTCAGCTGATCAATTTGTTAAGCCCATTGCGCATTGTCCTTCCTCCTCCAGTATCCTCGCACATTTTAACAATTTCACCACCACAAACGAAACGTAGACATAATTATTGGGTGATGCGATATCGGTATTGAATTATCTATCGCGTACCACATTTTCCTAGTTGTAATGTGTATTCAACCAAATACTGACTACACCCCTATTTCCCACCACCGAGCTGTCCCAGGGGCTTCCCAAGGATTGTTTTTGTTTCCATTCTGTAACGGTATCACTCTATAAATTTGCAGTTGGCTTTACTAATTGGGCTAAAGCTAAGCCATCACGAACGAGGAGTTATCGCATCGAACATGACGCGGTTTTGGGATGTCTTTTAACACCGTGTTCAGTTCACCATCCCATCGATTTTCATGCACGCGTTGTGGTGGAGAAGAGAGAGCCTATCTGCGTTGATAAAATAGTGTGTCCAGGACTTCCATGGAAAGGAAGACCGCACGCATACTCAGAAAGTTCGCAATATCTTGCGCGTTGATCGAGTAATTCGTCGTTCATTTATTAAAATTGTCGCAAGTTGTCAACATCGAGTACATGTCTGAGGCTTTTCGTTCTTCAACCCGCATTGGAGCCGTGAATGGTACGGCCGTCATTCACCGTCCATTAAGAGGTACATAGTACTGTAATGGAGTACAACTCTTTCGCTTTTAACGAATAATACGCCAAGGGTCAGTTAGAGAAAGAATGGATTGGAAAACATCCTCTACAATTGACTTCTAGCGTTTGAATTATTGAAGGTAAAGTGCCTGGATGTACCTGATTTCAGTAGGAACGGAACCAAAGTTTTGGAAATCAGCGACTATACGGCCAGGACCCGCGCAAGAAATCCAAATCAAGTCGCACGTCAAGGGGGTTGGAAGAGCGATTCGCTCCGAGATGATCACGTGTCTCGGTCCCCCGCCCACCCCACTTTCTGCGGAAGTCGGCGGTATTTTGAATCGGGTGGACCGTCATTGGCTCCAGCTGGTTAATCTCCTCAAACTCCGCATCGTTATTCCTTTTTTCCCCTACTCGTTAAAAGAAAAAGACGAATACCCTCAACCCTATTGGATTAGTTCAGTCGCCGGAATAAGGAGCACTCCCCATAACTCGCGCGGTCCGATGACTTCCAGAAAATGACAGTGGGTGACTACTCCGGCTCCATCTCTCAACTCCAACATAGCGTTTGATATCGGAATGTAACGGTCTTCATGTTACCTATATAATGATGAGCTTGAACCCATTGCTCCACCCACTCCCAATCCATCCTCCTTAACAGCAATTGCCCATCCACTAATCGCACTCAACCCAAACCAAATACTTAAATGGACGCCAAGAAGGCTACTATCGCTGTCATTGCCCTTGCTGCCGCTGCTACCGCTTACAAAGTCATGAGTACCACTCAAGAAAAGAAGAACACCGAGGGTGTCTGCCCTGCCACCGGTCAGAAGCTTGCTGGTTCTACTGGATGCCCCTTCAGCTCGTAAGTGTACCGCATAGTTATTCTCGATTCATTTATTGACTTTACATAGAGGACTGCCTTTGCCTGACCCTGCTCACCGATGTGACCCCAACTCTATCCAAGAAGAGTACAAGGTTCCCGAAGTGCCTCCCCTTACCGAGGCGCAAAAGGACATCATCAAGTCAACTGCTCCTATCCTCGAGCAACATGGTGTCACCATAACTACTCATTTCTGTAAGTTATCCCGTGACTTCCCCAAGCCATAGTCAATGACTGATGATGAATCAGACAAGAACATGATCCGTGCTCACCCCGAGCTGAGAGATGTCTTCTCAGAGAGCGCTCAAAAACTTGGCCACCAGCCTGCCGCACTTGCCGCTGCCGTTTATGCCTACGCTTGCAACATCCACGACCTCACTCCTATTCTCCCCGTCGTCGAGCGAATCGCCCACAAGCACACTTCTCTCCATATTACTGCCAACCAATACGGCATTGTCGGCAAGCACTTAATCCAGGCTATTGTTGACATCCTCGGTGACGCCGTGACACCCGACATCGCTGATGCCTGGTACAATGGTTATTGGAATTTGGCTCATGTAAGTATCCGTCCCTGTTTCTTTTTCTGTATCATGAGCTTTTAATTAATGTACAATAGGTCTTCATCAAGCGGGAGCGTGAACTTTACGATTCTGCTATTGAAGCTGGTGGTTGGGAAGGATGGAGGCAATTCAAGGTCGCCAAGCGAGTTAAGGAGTCCAACGAGATCACGAGCTTCTATCTGAAGCCTGTTGAAGGTTCCGGCAAGCCTTTGCCCAAGTTCCGGCCTGGTCAGTACACTGCTGTTCAGATCGATATTCCCGCTTTAGGCCACAAGCAAGCCAGGCAGTGAGTTGTCTCTTTCATGATGAGTCCGAGGCAGTGCGCTGATTAGCACTGCGATAGGTATTCACTGTCTGACGCTCCTAATGGAGAGTACTTCCGAATCTCTGTCAAGCGGGAAGATGGAGTTCCTGTACCCACATTTTCTAACCCCGAAGTTCCCTTCCACCCTGGATGGCACGTCATTTCCTCTTCTGCTCTTCCTAACCAAAGCTAATTTGTTCTTAGGATGAGTAATGTCCTTCACAAAGATTATCAAGAAGGCTCGATCATCAACGTCGCCTCGCCATTCGGTGATTTCTACTATGCTCCCTCCGATTCCTCGCCCACTGCCCCGCTCGTCCTCCTTTCCGCCGGTGTCGGTCAAACACCCGTCATGGCCATGCTCAACGCCCAACTCGCCAAGAACAATGAGCCTAACTCTCCTGCCAAGCCTATAACCTACGTTACCGTTGCTAGGAGTCCTAAAGTTCGTGCGTTCAAGGACCATGTGAAGAAGCTCTCAGAGGTGCATGAGAATGTGAAGAGCAGAATATTCTACTCGAGACCGACGGATGACGTGGTAGAGGGGAAGGACTATGATTTCAAGGGAAGGATGGATCTTGAGAAGATCAAGGAGGACTTGTATTTGGAAGATAAGACGGCCGAGTACTAGTAAGTCTATTACCTTTTACACCCTCTCTTTGCCTGTTTCCTTTCCTTTCCTTTCTTTAATTTCCTCCCATAATCCTCATCTGCACGCGTTGTTTGAAGGACTCACGCTGACTTGCCCCTCTAGCATCTGCGGTCCTTCTAAGTTCATGCTCAACACAAGGGACAAGCTCCAATCTCTCGGTGTCGATCCATCTCGAATCCACTATGAGCTATTCGAGGCTGGTAACCTTTCTGCTTAGATCAAGACCTAGTCTACAGGAGATAGATGACGGCGGGGATTGAAAATGTGGAGGAGGTGAAGGCAAGGATTGGAAGTAAGGGTGGGATTCTGTCTATGTATGTGACTTCTGTTTCTTCTGTTTTTATCGATTTGTCGCATTTGTAGGCATTGTATCTCACAACAGTTCATCTCATCATCTTTTGCATAAATTGAGTGTCTCACGATCTAGATGTACTTTGCTGCCTGCCTTCTCAAGTTCCCAATAACAAACTCTTTTTTCTTTATTTTCTTTATTCCTTTTCAATGACATAACTCCATACAAATGTCCCACGGATATACTCAGTCATGAAAACGGTGTCCCCCTCCATATGATATACATCTTTCATTACTGACATGCTGTAATTACACTCGATAGTCCACTTCAATCCCGTTTGCTTCAACTTATTTCAGTGCGGTTCAATCAATCGGCTACTTGATCGGCCACAGGACTTTGTAAATGCGCTACATTTAATCAGGTGTATGCTCTAAGCCGTGTCGTCTCAAACGTATGTTATCTTGATGGTGCAAGGCATCTTTTCAACTAATCGCGAGATATCCCTTGCCCTGTCGCGGAGCATTGCCTGATGGCAAAAGAAAAAAGACATGGGAATAGATAAAAATATTAGCAGCGGGACATGGAGAGAATGAATAGTAATTTCGTTCCCAGACGAACAGCTGTTATAACTAGATAGTAAGCAGGTGGGCTGATGGCATGAGATGGTGTAAGTTTTGAGAGACAGACCGGAAAGAAAGGACCGGAAATACGTAGTGAGCTGCCCGAAGGTTACACAATCAATATTTGAACCGTGAGTCAACCACCTGAATTAGCTAGCGGCACGATACTGCATAGTTGACAACACTATGAGTAGCCGCTATCAGACCCGGTTAGACCTGGTTATGTATAGTATCACATGCAACACGTTTGAGACCCGATGATCGATAATTCGTTAAAGTCACAATACGTACGTAGTACTATTGGTGCTGCGCCTCGCAAACGAAGAGATCGCAAGCCAGCTGCTGTAGCAACAATCTTATCTGGTGTCTTATGTTACGTAACATTTCCTCGAAGAAGGCTTTCAGGTCTTTCTCGTGCGCAACACCCAATCGTGTTCGCATTTCGTCGATTCATTTCGTACTCTCCTTTATTTTTCCTCACAACACGCTTCACCGGTGGCCTCACTCCCGCTACAACCATTAGGACCAATCCAATCATTGTTTGAAGAAAAAAAAGCCGCCTTCGAATACTTCACCTAAGCAACTTCAGTCTTCCGCGTGCCACCATGGCCGATCAGCAGATGGCCCAGGCTTCAAATACTGCTCAAGCCGTGCAAGCCACAAGCGATGCCGGACCTTCTACAGGACCAATTACAAAGGAATGTGAGTAGCAGAAGTTCAATAAGGCATATAATAAGTCGGACAACGTGCATTAATACGGTGATTAGTCCACAAACTTGATCTATCTGCGCTTAAAGTAAAGACCCTCAAACTTGACGAAAGGGATCCCGATAATCCTCCTAGTGGGTCATATTCTCATCTCGACTCACAAACGCTCTATCCTAGCCCAAGACGCTCGTGCACTAATCTTTGGTCACAAAATCTGTAGCTTACGACGAGCTCTTTGACGAGAACATGCGCCTTCGTGATTTCCACGACACGACCGTCCCCAATATCCTTTCTGTCGCCTCAATGATCAACGATTGTGTCGACATGATAAAAATTATTGAAGAAAGAAACCTTCGAAATGAGAAATTTATCAATGACAGCACAAGATTGATGACTCAAGTTCAGGAATCGATGGCTGCAAGAGAGGCGTCAATAAGGGAAACTGAGAAACAGGAGTATGATAACAAGATGAAAAAGCTGCAGGCCAAGCATGCAGCAGAGAAGAGGCAATCGCGGTTGGAGATTCAATCGTTGAGACAAAAGGTTGTGAGGCTGGAAGGACGGCTAATGGACAATTCGTCGACGCGGATGTGACGTGGTTAGATTTTGCATTGTCTGTATCATTTCATTTGTAATGATGAGTCTACGGTAGAACATGTATGTATAATTGTATACTGCAGCGTATAAACTATACTTTTCATTCCCCCCCGATCTCGCCCTGTCTCATCTACGGTTGGGGACCATGACCGCACACAGAGATGCCGAAAAGAACTGGGCAGTATGGAAGATACAGTACTTGAAGTTAGTTATTTCAAACAAGAGACCAATTGCAGAACTCAAGCTATGATCACATGCTCAACAATAACGATCAAAAACATCCCATGGATTTTGCTGGAGCAATGCGATCGGTTTATACTCTTTAAATGACAGGTAAAGCAAAGGGGACGTGCAAAGTGCCACGTCATCAGTTAACGCTGCGCTCTTCTTCGCCTTCCTTTGTGCGTTTCGGCGTTGATTCCATGCTCGTTTGCCTTCACCGTTTCCCGTTCAATGTTCTTGGCATCAAGATGAGCAGCGCATTTCCATCAACAGCTGCCACACCAGCTCCCTCATCCCCTCCTCCACCGTCAGAATCTTACCTCTCAGAGCTAGATGGTACTGCCCCAAGTTTGCTCGAGACGACCGTCGGTACCAATACATTTGGCGTCGAGCCAGCATGGGATAGCATTGGCGGCGGTCTGGATAGATTAAATCTTGTATCTTGGAAGGCTGATGTGAATGCTCACGAAGGGGTTGGCGTCGAGAAACGCGGATTCAATGGTAAGTCGATCATCGAATGGTCTCTGTTGAGATCCGCAGTCTCCTTGGAGAGGCCACGAATTCACGCACCACAGCCATATCCACCGTACTCAGCCATCCCACCAAACGTGCCGATCCTCTAAGAGGCTCGAGGAAACCCCTTCCGCCATTAACTCAACCTCCCCCTAGTCTCACTAAACCACCTCCAGCCACTCAGTACGACTCTTACCTTTCAACTGTCATGCCTCTATACGAGTCCTTCACGGCGGCGCAAGCAGTAACTTCGGGAGTAGATGGCTCAAAGGCCGACGTAGATCTCCCATCGATTGACGCCGTGCCGTCTGTTGTCTTCGACTCCAGCTTCAGTCTTGCCGATCCATCAACTTGGGAAGCTCTTACCAGCTCATCATCAGATAATTTACCGGATGGAAGTATTCAAGATCAACTATCAACCCATCTAGATACTCTCGAAAGGCATTTGTTGTACGAAATTACTTTACGCAGCACTTCGTTTTTTTCTGCTCTAGCAAACTTACAAGACCTTCACTCCGAATCATCGGGATGTTTAAGACAAATCACCTCTCTGCAATCTTCGTTACGCGGCATTTCCACCACGCAAGCGACCAAGGGATTAGCCATCATTGATTCTCAAGAGAGGCTACACGTGCTTAAAGCTACTGCTAAGGGAGTGGAGGCGTTGGGCGAAATAGAGGACGTTATCCGGGTTGCCGAGAGGCTCGTCAACGAAGGAGATTGGGGAGGTGGTTTGAGTGAGGTGGAGGATGTAGTGAGATGGTGGAATAAATATTCTGGACAAGGGAACGAAAGCGAGCTTCCACTAGCGTCCTTGGCGGCCTTATCATCTCTTCCCAGCAGAGTCACCTCCCTCGTCAACCTTATCTCGACTTCTTTAACGTCCGCACTCATATCCTATCTTACCTCTCTCTTTTCCCGACCTATAAGCCAATCGCCTTCATCAGATGAACTCAAGGGAGCACTGGGACCTATGCTAGAAGGGATAGTCAAATGTGGTAAGGTGGGCGAAGTGGAAAATTTATGGACTGAGGTGGCCACCATTGGGATAAGGGAGGAGTCGAGAAAGGTGAACATCATCTCCAGTATCGTGATTTCTTGCTGACATGAGTAGGCTTTGCCCTTGAACGACGAAGATTGTAGCGGTAAACTTGAAACAAGAGGGTATGTCACGTCTGTTGATTTGCTTGTTAATGTGGCTCAATCGCTGACTGCAAGTAGAAACACTTTGGCGCAGCTCATACAATCCATGGACCACTCTGCATTCTTATCGCTTTGTACGAAAATGTACGATGTACTGTTGGCGAGAATAACGACGGTGAAGAAGGTGGGAGAGATTATGGAAGAAGTTGTTCAATCTTTATCGTGAGTATACCACGTTAAGATCAACACAAAACTCAACTTGTTGTCAGGTCCACCTCTCCGCTCTCTATCACTTCGAATCCCCATCCTCATCCCAACCAAGCCCCAAATATCTCGCTTTCGGAAACACTGCTCTCATCTGTCACCCTCGCCCACACCCGCCTTTCCAAAATCCTATCCGTTCGCACTTCCCCACATTCCTTTCTCGCTCTAAAATCGTTCCTGATCATCTACCAACTCACTTTCCAGTTCATCACTTCTTCTGAAAAGATCAGCGGACGAACAATCGTCCCGCTCCGCGGTGTTTTGGCTTCCCAGGCTAGAAGTTGGGTTCAAGAGTGGCATCAGGAACGTCTTACCAAAAGCGCAAGGCTTGTCGAGGAAGAGATCTGGACGCAGGTCGACGTCAAGGCTAAGATTCAGCACTCTGTTGATCTGATTGTCAAGGCCGAGACAGCCGATCCGGAGGAGTGTAAACTTTCTACGGGCGAGGACGATGATGCAAGCGAGAAGGAAAACGAGGGTAAAGATGATGATAAAGTAGTGGGGAAGCAACTTCACATCCGAAGCAAGAATTTTTTTGTGGTAAAGGCGACGGCTGAAAGTTTGGCGCTCTTGTCGGAGTATGTCGGTGTTATAGTCAACTTGGGAGAAGTGGGCGGCGATGTTATAAGCAGGGTGATCGAATTCTTGAAGGTAAGCGTGTTTGGTGTCGGTTGTCCGGTCTGAAACTGACTTCTCTCACTTTTTCAGAGCTTCAACTCGCGAACATGCCAAGTTGTCCTCGGTGCCGGTGCAATGCGCTCAGCAGGCCTAAAAAATATCACCGCAAAACATCTGGCGCTGGCGAGTCAGTCCTTGTCAGTGGTGATAGTTTTAATGGATAGTTTCAAGGGACTGGGCAAACGGTTTATGGGGGAGAGATGGGGTCTTTTGGAGGGAGAGTTTGGGAAGTTGAGACGGGTATGTTCCATCTTCTCAACATGGAGCGCGCGGAAAATTTGACTGACTTAAGGAGTATTTAGGATTACGAGGAGCATCAGAATGAAATTCATTTGAAGTTGGTGGCTATTATGGCTGATAGGCTGGCAGTGCATATCGGTTCTTTGCGTGTATGTTCCTCCTTTGTCTTCTCCCGAGTATATACCAGTTTTGACGTCCTCCTTTACCGCTCTAGCAAATCGACTTCAATGCCTCATCAGCAACTCCAACGGGTCCTCATTCTTATGCTGAAATGCTTGTCAAAGAATCTTCTACCCTTCATAAAGTGCTCACCAAATATCTCGGACGCGAAGAGGTGGAGAGTATTATGAAGCGAGTGGTAGGGGAGATTGGAAGGCGGTTGGGCGAGGAGTTCGGGAAGATTGTGGTGCAGAATGAGGAAGCAAAGAAGAGGTAAATTTGGTGGATGCTCTCCTTCTCCTTGAATATACACTGACGTGTAGGGCGATTAGGATGTTGCAAGATGTGGCGCTCATCTCCATCCGGCTGAAACCGTTATCGAAAGCAGGCGAAGACGATATTGTGAAACTCGAGAATGTTGTCAAGGGAAAGACCGTTCGGGAAACAGAGGGGAAGATGGAAGTCAAAAAGGAAAGTCAGACTGTTCAAGAAATACTGGAAGAGGCTGAGGGGAAGGAAAAGGTAGAAGAGAAAACTGACATGGGTCAAAAGAAAATGGATGGGGCGCAAAAAATTCACGACTCCGAATTAGCGCCGTTATCCAGAAAGCCAACTGCCACTGAGCCACTGACCCCTTCTATTGACCCTTCCGAAACGCCTTTATCCACTGTTGCTCCTCCCACTTCTCTCGCCCCCGCCCCTCGCGCCCTTGTTGACAAAGCGTACGAGGCTATCACCCCCCATCCTAACAGTCAAATTCAATCTGAGGACCCGGCTCCACGCTCGACATCGAGCGATCCTTCTGAAGCCGCCGAGACCAAGGCCGATGAGCAGAAGCAGAGGAAATTGCAGGGTACTGTTCCCGTTGTTGAGGCAGAGGAGACTGAGAAAAAAGCAGAGGAGACTGAGAAAAGAGGAGAGAATAGCGAGGCTAAGTACAATGAGTCGAAAAGCCCGGGTAAACAGAGACAGAAGGATAAGGAAGATCTGGAGAAGACAGAATCGGAGCAGGAAAAGGACGTGAATAGCGTAAAGGAAAACGGCGCGGAACTGACAGAGAAGAATGAGCCTATTGATGGCGAGCAAGTACAGCCTGTTTCTGGTCCCGCCGAAGATCAACAGGCCCCCGAAATGCCCGTTAAAGCCTCCCCACCATCGTCCCCCTCTTGTTCTCTCAAGGGCGACACCGATAACGACGTTTGGCTAGGTCAAACAGAAGCGGAAATTAGTCCATCATGCGACTGTACTTCGCTAGCAGGTAAACCGGACAATGACGGTGTGAAGGATGAAGACGTTATTCATACACCTGCCGATGGGGATGTCCCTGCGAGTAAAACGGAGGTTGATAATAGGGATAGTCCATTAACAAGTGAAGGGGTTGTAGAGGGTGGAAAGAAGCCGAATAAGGATGAGAAGGGCGATGAGGATGAAGATCAGGACGATGAGGAGCAGGGCCGGAACCACCAGAAGGATGAGGAATATGATAAAAGCGGTCAAGGCGTAAGAGATGAAATTGGAGTGGAGGGTGAAGGGAACGTGAAAGATGCGAAGAGCGTAACGGGAGAAGCGAGCGGGTCAAAGAAGAAGAAAAAGAATCGACGACGGCGATAACGCCAGAAGTGCAAAAGGTACAGGTGTCGTGCGATAGAGGTAATTTGTAGATGAAATATATTATGACCACCTCAGGATACCGAAGCTTCTCATGGTTATTAATAAGTCAGGCGGATTATCATATCGCTCTAGTTATGCATTGCAAAAGATGACAGATATGTAAAACGGCAGTTCGGTTCGACTTGAAGAAACCGGCAAATGAAATCGGCGGGGAAATCCGGTTTGCTTATTACTTATTTATCTTCTCGCCCTATAGTAATTGCTCTCGCCTTAATGGCGACGAAAACAACATGCCATCTGGTATTTTGGCGACTGTTTTGGCATTTTCTCATCTTTCGTATCAGTTCTTTTGTAAAGCCTCGTTATATAAGTTGTAGCTCCAGCAGGTCTTTAAACTGTCCTTTTATCATATCAGGCCTCCGCGAACTGTTCATCAATGTCATGTCTCACCGGACCAACGAAGAACCACATCGCGCTTGCCAGTCAATACCTTCGAGTACCGCGACATCCGCGATCGATATCGATAGCAATATCAACAACAGCCATTTACGAGTCCTAAAATCCAAATCAAACTCAATGCCTTTGCCTTCGAGTACCGCGACATCCGCGATCGATATCGATAGCAATATCAACAACAGCCATTTACGAGTCCTAAAATCCAAATCAAACTCAATGCCTTGTCAAGCAAGCGTCGAAGGAGCCATTAGAGATGTGGGTCGCATTACAACCTCCGCAGACGCCAACGGCGAAAACGTCAAAAAGAAAAATCCATGGTATTACCCATTAGTGCTTCTGGATTTTCTCATCGGGAACTGGTTCTTGATAGGGATAGGAGTTGTCATTGTTTTGGCGTGGAAGTTCCCACATGTTGCCGCTAATGGGGGAAGTAAGTACATAGACACTCGTGTCAGAGTATTCAAACCACTGATTCGCCTTCAATTTAGCCATTCGGTCTCAATACTCCATTACCTACGGCGTCATCACCGCTATATTCCTGATCACCGGTCTTACGCTCTCTACTCCCGCTCTCTTTCACCAACTAGCCAACTGGCGACTCCACTTGTTTACACAGATATTTTCTTTCCTTTTCTTCTCAGCCATCGTATTCGCTATCGTTAACTGTGTACGGGCTTCGGGAAATGGGGCCATAGACAAGTATGTGGGGTTATAGAGGTTGCATTTTTCGTTGTTTAATTTATTGGGTTGTCGTGTGGGTTGCCCGAATTAAAGAAACTACTTAAATAAACAACTTTTTAAAGAAAAGAAAAAATAATCCAACCTCCTCTTCCTCACAAGACCAGCGTCCTAGCCCTCGCCTTTACTAACTCGACACCTTAGGGGGGTTAGGGGGTTAGGGGGTTAGGGGGTTAGGGGGTTAGGGGGTTAGGGGGTTAGGGGGTTAGGGGGTTAGGGGGTTAGGGTGACTCA